>NW_026260907.1:0-64249 GCF_024613125.1 Pisolithus orientalis | reverse complement strand
GTGCATGAGTTTTGTGGGGATTCCCCAGGAGGTTGACAACAGTCTTCTCAGGAGCAGGGCTTGTTTCGTTCCCTTGGCTATCGCTTGGGCTGCCTGTGCCTTCCACCTTAGTTCCTGGTCCAGTATTACACCTAAGAACTTGTGAGTACATGTCGGATTTATGGTAGAACCTCTTAGTGTTAGCGGTGGTCTGGGTTTGTTTCTGCTGAGTGTGAAGTCCATGAGGGCGAACTTGCTAGTTTTCGAAGTGGGAGTTGTGACTTTTGGACCATGCGTAGGCTCTGTCTTCGCATTCCATCATGCTTTTTAGTGTTGCATGAGTCTCTTCAAATGTTTTTCCTATGGCGATGAGAGCAGTGTCGTCTACGAAAGCACGTGTTAGTTTGTTTTTGCCATTGGCCATTTCTACTAGGTCTGAGCTGTAGATGACATATAGTATCATAGAAAGTGGATCTCCTTGTCCTATACTGTTCTTCACATTGAACCACTCAGATTTGTAGTTGTCAAAACATATCTTGGTTCTTCTGTTCGTCAGCAATCTTTCCATGTACTTTACTATCTCCAGTGGTAAGCCTCTCTTTCTCATGTTGTGCAACAGGCAGTTGGTGACCGCATTTGGGAAGGCTCCTTCTATGTCCAAGAATAGTGTGGAGGCTACTTTTCCTTGTCGCCAGGCATGCTGTACTGTGGTTTCGAGCAGGAGCAGTGAGTCTTTGGTTGATCGTCCCGGTCTTCCACTGAAGTGTGTCAGCAGGAGCAGTTGGTATTTTTCGAGTATGAACAACATGTTGCTGGCTACTATGGCTGACAGTAGTTTTGCAGTGGTGCTGAGCAATGCTATTGGTTGATAGGCTTTAGGTGTCATATAGTCTGCTTTGCCTGGCTTGTGTAGGATTACCATTATGGATTCCCTCCATGGGTCATAATATGTTTGTAGTGTTACTGCTGCATTGAAGAGATGTATTAGGTATTCAGAAAGGATGGTGGACTTCTGGAACATGACATTGGCTACCCTGTCTGGTCCTGGGGCCTTGTAGGGGCTGAGATTCTTGATCATGCATTGTAGTTGGTCCTGTGTGATGGTAGACCAGTGGGCTGCTGGCTGTGGGTAGTCATAGTTCTGCAGGACTGATGAGTGGGGAGGGGGGGGAGGGAAGAGCACTTGCACAAACATTGTGCTTTTGCCTTCATTTGAGCTGACCGTGGTGGCTACGCCCTCATCATCGATCTTTCTGAGTGTCAGTATACGGGCCTTACTGCCATCTCCATACGGTTTGGATATGTACCCATTAGCTATCCACAGGTCTTCATTGTTTGCTTCTTCCAGCCAGTCCCTCCAGTGAGATTTTTTGGCCGATTGGATGGCTTTTTTGTAATCTTTTGCTTTCTCCTTGCATAGTCTGTGACTGGGGTGGTCGCAGATTGCCCAGAAAAGATAGGAGGCTTTACTTAGCATTTTCAGGTCATTGCATAGCATTGTCAGTTCCCTCATCCACCAGCGTTTTTTGTGTAGGTGAGGGCATGTCCTTGGGACCTCCTTTTCCAATGTTCTGTGTAGCACTGTTTCGACGCCCCCCACCATCCTTTGGAACTCTCTTTCATTAGGTATTATTGCTGGTGGTCCTATCCTTGCTAACTCAGCTTGGAGCATCTTGTTGAATTTCTTCCAGTTGACCTCCTGGAAGTTGTAGGAGGGGGTCGATTCCGTAGGTGTGAGTCCTATGTCTAGCTGTGTTACCACTGGAAGGTGGTCAGTGTTGGGGCCGCAGTTTTCCGGACTAGTGTCGCAGCTGGTCAGGCCTTCCAGCATTGACTCTGTGCAAAAGACATTCTCTGGGTGTGTCCAGTTTCCCATTGAGGAGGACTGGAGGGTCGGTGTCCCCCTGGGGAGGGCGTGTATCATACTGTAGTCTGCTACCAGGTCGAGCAACTTCTGCACTGATGTGAGCGCTGTCACTGTGAACAGGTGATGGTTTCACTCCTCGTCCCACATTGGGTGGTGCCTGTTGAAGTCTCCTAACCACATCATCCCGTCATTCGCTGTTAGCCATGTGATTCTTATGTTGGTCACTAGGTATGTCCCCAGTTTGTCGATTGTTCAGTCATGTTTGCAGTCATTGTATATGTTGAACAGCATGTATGTCCCTTTTGTGGTTCTCAGCTTTGTTACTACCACATCGGCCCACATGATTCAGTCACTTGTAGTCCTAAAAGTGGGTCATCCGACATGTACATTTCGTCCTGAAACTGGGACTAACCAACATCAGCCAGTGGTCCCTAGGGTTGGGTAGGCCGGACTGTGAAGGTGGGGTTGGCCTATGTCACAGGATGATGGATCAACTTCCCTGGAAGTGGGGTCAGCTGACATGACTATAGGATGGATTGATGACCTGGAAGTGAGGTCAGCTGATGCAGCTATGGGATGAATTAGTGTCCTGGAAGTGGGGTCAGCCGACACAGCTATGGGATGAATTAGTATCCTAGAAGTGGGGTTGGCCAACACAGCTATGAGATAGATTAGTGTCCTAGAAGTGGGGTCAGCCAATGCAGCTATGGGATAGGTTAGTGTCCTGGAAGTGGGGTCAGCTGACACAGCTATGGGATGAATTAGTGCCCTAGAAGTGGGGTTGGCTGACACAGCTATGAGATAGATTAGTGTCCTAGAAGTGAGGCCAGCTGACACAGCTATGAGATAGATTAGTGTCCTAGAAGTGGGGTTGGCTGATGCAGCTATGGGATAGGTTAGTGTCCTGGAAGTGGGGTCAGCTGACACAGCTATGGGATGAATTAGTGCCCTAGAAGTGGGGTCGGCCGACAAAGCTATGAGATAGATTAGTGTCCTAGAAGTGGGGTCGGCCAACACAGCTATGAGATAGATTAGTGTCCTAGAAGTGGGGTCGGCCAATGCAGCTATGGGATAGGTTAGTGTCCTGGAAGTGGGGTCAGCTGACACAGCTATGGGATGAATTAGTGCCCTAGAAGTGGGGTCGGCCAACAAAGCTATGAGATAGATTAGTGTCCTAGAAGTGGGGTCGGCCAACACAGCTATGAGATAGATTAGTGTCCTAGAAGTGGGGTCAGCCGATGCAGCTATGGGATAGGTTAGTGTCCTGGAAGTGGGGTCGGCCGACACAGCTATGGGATGAATTAGTGTCCTAGAAGTGGGGTTGGCCGATGCAGCTATGGGATAGGTTAGTGTCCTGGAAGTGGGGTCAGCTGACACAGCTATGGGATAGATTAGTGTCCTAGAAGGGGGGTCGGCCGACCCTGCTATGTGATGAATTAGTGACCTAGAAGTGGGGTCAGCCAACACAGCTATGGGATAGATTAGTGACCTGGAAGTGGGGTTGGCCAAACCAGCTATGGGATAGATTAGTGACCTGGAAGTGGGGCCAGCTGACATGGCTGGGGGAAGGGATGATGTCCTGGCAGTGGGGTCAGCTGATGTGGCTGGGGGAATGAACCATGACCTGGAGTTATAGTTGGGCAGACACTTTGTGAGAAAGACCAATATCTTGATAGTGGGTCAGTGGGGCTGGCCAATCTTATTACTCAGTACACTACTTCCTTGGTAGTTAGCTGGCTGAACCCACATGGTTGTGGAAAAATCCTATGTCCTATCCTTATCCTGTGGTATTGAAGTCAACTCTACCAACCTGGCCATTGTGTTGGAATTAACATTGGACAAATTTACTCAGTTGTGTATCAGTACTTAAGGAGGAATTGTCCTGCAGGAATTTTGTCTTTTTCTGAACATTCAATGTCATATGAAATTTGAAAACACAAAGCAGCCATTTTTTATTGTAGTATATGCATATCATATGTATCAAGGTAGGGTATTTTACAAAGATCCCAACAGCCAGGATGATGTTTGCCCCTTTCCATGTGTCAGTTTGGTAGCCCCTTTGGACATGCAGATAGTATAGGTTTGGGGAGGCTGAGATGTGCCTTGTGTGTCCTTCCCACAGCCAGGATTCTTGCACTCATAGGAATAAGTCTGCCCTGAACAACCAGCCTCCCACTTCTGAATGCTATAACACTGAGGGCACTGGGCAGGCAATTGTTGTCCCCAAGGCCTGATGAACTTGTCAGTCCAGATAAATTTCTCCACCACTACCTTCTCCTGCCACAACATCAAGATGATGTTGGAGTGCCTACCCAACATACCACAGTCATTCAGGGCATACCTGACTGCACTTTGGACATGGAAGCCTTGAACAAGGGTGGAGTCAAGGACACTCATGAGGAAGGGAATGGTGGTGACTAGTTGAAGTCTCTCAGCATCAAAAAGCAGCATGGACCTTGGCTTGAAACTGATATGGTGTCAGCCATAACCACCAACATTGAAGGAAAACCTACTGTTGCACAGCTGCCTTCAGTCCTTGGAAGCTCTCCTCCTTCCTTACAGTAGAACCACATACAAAGAAGATGAGGTCTCCACCCTTGACAATGTTGGAGAAGGGTAACAGAAGGCACCTTGCAGAAACTGCAACTGATCAGATGGGAGTGACAGTCAAACAATGGTGACTTACCTCAAAGACCTCTGTGGCTATTGGAACCTTATTCTCTGTTCCAGAGAACAGATTCCCCCTGTCTTCATCAGTATGGGTAGTAAGGAAAATGACTACCTTAGCAAAGGTAGTCAGACTTGAAGCTAGCTTTGATGCTGCAGTGTCATAGGCAGCTCTGGACTCCTCAGTGGCAAAGTTGAAGGGCAGTTGTGAAAAGTGGTAGGTGTCTTGTGTGAAATATCCCTGCAGCATGGTGTGAAGGATATGCACAGGGGCATGGCCAAGCTCCAGAGACTCAAGGTGGAGGTGGATAATGGCAGTAGAGTTACCAGCCACTTCAGAGGTGGTGGCATGCTCAAACCCCCCAGTGACCACAAGAGGGTGTTTCAGGACTGGCTTGCCTGACAAGTAGAAGCCCTGTACTTGGAGTTAGAAGTGATTGGGGTGGCAATATGCACTTACAAAATAGGGCTGAGGACTTTCAAATCTTGTCTTTTTCCAATGACAGGCAACACACCTGAAGTTCATCCAGAGTTTGAGTCAATGGCATTGATTCATAAAAGGGAGGTTAACACACCTGAAGGTCACAGGAAGCTGGGTGACCTCTGCAAGGCAATCCTTGGGTACTACAACACACTTGTTACACACTACCCTTCTGCAACCTGCCTGATCACAAGGCCACAATGTCCCTCCATCCCTGCACATCACACAGAACTGCATAGAATGTTAGAAAGATGGATGGAATATAAAAAGAGACTTGCCAAGTTCCTCATCCTTCTCTTCTTGGCAACAGGGGCCTTCCTAGCATGGGCCTTGCTTGACTTGGCAGCATGTTTTTCCCTAGCTTTCAGACCAGCAAGAGATACCCTGGGAGCTCTACCCCCAGTGGTCTTCTTAGCTGTCTGCTTGGTCTTCACCATCTGAGTCTATTATGCCAACATTAGTGAGTGGCAGCAACATATGACACAGAAGGGAACAGTAGCATACCTCATTATCTTTACAAGACACAGAAGGTGTAGGGGACAAGCAGTAAGATAACAATAAATGCATTTAGTTTAGTACATATATCATGCAGCAGGGATAGATATCTACATATTTATGGAAAAGAGAAGCCAATGTATGCAACTACACAACACTGGGCACTGGATAAGCAGACCAAAGAGGGTGATATGTAAGTATCATCTGGACACCATGAAGTAGAAGTCCAACAACATACCTTATTGGATGAGACACAGCAAGGGAGATGCAGTGTGGCAGGAGGGAGATATGAATTGATAGCCTACTAGTGTGTTTTGTGAGTGGTACAGGGATGCCAGGAACTGGGACGACATACCTTTTGTAGGATGAGACACAGCAAGGGGGTGTTCTGTGAGTGGTAGAGGGATGCCATGAGCTGGGATGACATACCTTTTTTTTGGATGAGGCATGGTGAGGGGGGGTTTTGTGAGTGGTAGAGGGATGCTGGGAACTGGGACAACATACTTTTTTTTTGGATGAGGCATGGCAAGGGGGTGTTTTGTGAGTGGTAGAGGGACACTGCAATGTGGGACGAAATACCTTTTTTTTGGATGAGGCACGGTGAGGGGGTGTTCTGTGAGTTGTAGAGGGATGCCACAAAGCTGGGATGACATACCTTTTTTTTTTGGATGAGCATGGTGAGGGGGTGTTCTGTGAGTGGTAGAGGGACACTGCAACGCTGGGACGACATACCTTTTTTTTTGGATGAGCATGGCAAGGGGGTGTTCTGTGAGTGGTAGAGGGACACTACGACCTGGGATGACTTACCTTTTGTTTTTTGATAAGGCATGGTGAGGGGGTGTTCTGTGGGTGTTTTGTGAGTGGTAGAGGGATGCTGCGAGCTGGGATGACGTACCTTTTTTTTGGATGAGGCATGGTGAGGGGGTGTTCTGTGAGTTGTAGAGGGATGCCGCGAAGCTGGGATGACATACCTTTTTTTTTTGGATGAGGATGGCGAGGGGGTGTTCTGTGAGTGGTAGAGGGACACCGCAAAGCTGGGACGACATACCTTTTTTTTTGGATGAGCATGGCAAGGGGGTGTTCTGTGAGTGGTAGAGGGACGCTGTGACCTGGGATGACTTACCTTTTGTTTTTTGTTAAGGCATGGCAAGGGGGTGTTCTGTGGGTGTTTTGTGAGTGGTAGAGGGACACCGCAAGCTGGGAAGACATACCTTTTTTTGGATGAGGCATGGTGAGGAGGTGTTCTGTGAGTGGTAGAGGGATGCCATGACCTGGGACGACTTACCTTTTTTTTGGATAAGGCATGGCGAGGGGGTGTTCTGTGAGTTGTAGAGGGATGCCACAAAGCTGGGACGACATACCTTTTTTTTGGATGAGCATGGCGAGGGGGTGTTCTGTGAGTGGTAGAGGGATGCCATGACCTGGGACGACTTACCTTTTGTTTTTTTGATAAAGCATGGCGAGGGGGTGTTCTGTGAGTTGTAGAGGGACGCTGCAAAGTTGGGACGACATTCCTTTTTTTTGGATAAGCATGGCAAGGGGGTGTTTTGTGAGTGGTAGAGGGACACCGGGAAGTAGGACGACATACCTGTTTTGTGGATGAGACAAGGCAAGAGGGTGTTCTGTGAGTGGTAGAGAGATGCCATGCACTGGGATGACATACCTGTTTTTTGGATGAGACCCGGCGAGAGGGGGGGGGTGTTTTGTGAGTTGTAGAGGGACACTGCGAGCTACTTACCTTCTTTTTGAATGAATGGGCTTTGTGAGTAGTATGGGACACTGAACAATGCACAATAGACTGAGAAGAATGGCAGTGTCCTGGTGTGTGATGTGAGTGTTGAAGCCATGAGAGGTTCAACAACATACCTTTTTTGTTTTTTTTTTTGAAGGGAGATGCAGCATGACATACCTATTTTGTGTTTAGAGAGGGAGAGGCATGAGAGATCCAGAGGACGATGACATACCAAAAATTTCGCTGAGACACAGCGGGGCCAGAGAGTGGGATAACGCAACGACAGTCGGTGAGGGAGACACTGTGTGGCAAGAGGAGAGGAGCAAAAGACCATGTCAATCTGGATACTTGGATGCACAGATCTCAATTTTGGACAGGTCACATAGTGAGACCTATGATAATCTTGGACACAACCTTAATTGTGACATGAACAACGTCACGGCTGTCATGACTATCACACGTGTCTACCCGTACTTCGGATGCATCTCTGGAACATTATGTAGGACTATATATGGAGTGGTCAGTCGCCGCTAGGCCAATTTCCAGTTTCAATAAGTGACTACATGTATTAAATGATCCAGTAGTGCTACTACAATACATTTTCTGTGAAATCCCAAGGGTAAGCCACCACTACCGCTCAGCCAATGGCACGAGGGAGTGCTTGCTTGGCTCGACAATGCAATTATGAGAATGTCAAGTGAACATTTAGTATTTAGTATATAGA
The DNA here is from genome assembly GCF_024613125.1 of Pisolithus orientalis. Lineage (NCBI taxonomy): Eukaryota > Fungi > Basidiomycota > Agaricomycetes > Boletales > Pisolithaceae > Pisolithus > Pisolithus orientalis. Next base: position 56,304 of record NW_026260907.1, on the reverse strand, counting down.
AGCCAAATCCGGTGACAGTGGAGTCACATGACATCACTATTCACGATTTATAGTATGACACGCAGTACTGACTCAGAGGAAGTTGCCAGCACTCATGGCAACTGAACACACGCCAAGGCCGAGAACGTGACATTGATGGCGACCTCACTAGTTGGACTGTCGCCAAACAACAGTACATAAGACTCAAGTATATAAATCCCCCCCAGTCAGTGGCATGTTTTTTCCCTTACTGCATTTCCCTGCGATGTGATGCTTCCCCTCCATCATCCTCCCTCTCCCTCCATCTCCATCTCCCTTTCCCCCTCTCTCTCTCCCATTTTGTGTGCTATGTCATCTTCATTTTTATCTCAGCCCATCGTCTTGGCTGTCATAAGGTAAGTGGCACCTCTGATCCCAGAATTTTCACATTACTTGATTACCGTTACTTTGCAGCATCCTTGGCGCCTCACTATTGACTGTAGTCTGCAGCTACAGGATGTAGGGAGGGGCGCTGCCCTTGACCTTAGATTGTGCTTGGCCAGCACAATTTTTGGTTGTTGGGTAATATGTTGGGTCTGGGGGAATAGTCTGTGCCTACATTGTAGGCCAGCTCATATGGGATCTGGGGGCTAGTCTGTACCTACATTGTAGGTCAGCTTATGACGTTTTATTTGGTCTGTACCCACCTGTGTGGGTCAGCCTATGACATTTTTTTGTGTGGTATGTGTTGGTATATATTGGTAGTAGCTAGTTGGTCAGGCTTTGGTGTAGTGAGTATTCAACTTCTGTATAATCTATGTTGTACTGACATAAACCTTGTAGAGCTGTTTGTCTTTGTCTCCTGGTGAATAGTGCACCTCAGGTATGTGAACCTTGCAAAGTTGTGTTGATGCTAATGTGCTTTTAGGATCTTTGTTATCATCTCTTGTGCACTTTTTTGGGAACTTGGTTGAATTGGGGGCAGTTTTTATTGGCCCAACTGTACTTCTGGAGGAGGGCCCCCTCTGGAATGCAGGCAAGCCTTGGTTTCTTATGAAACCATTGTGCTTTTGTAGTTGAAATTGTAACTGTAGTTGAATTTATGTATGGACTTGTCAATGTCACTGCTTTGATTGTATTTGAATGCTGTGTGGGAATCTATGCCTCTTTTTTTGAATGAAACATGTGCTAACCCTAACCCTAGCATAAGACTTGGTGTATTTTTTCATGCAAGTCTCCTTCTAACCCTAACCTTAGCAAATGACTTGGTGTATTGTTTCATGTCAGTCTGCCTAGCTGGTGGATGGTGCTAGATTAGCACTGGTGTTCCATGGCTGATCTTCTTAAGCAAGGTTTCCCTTTGATGCTCAAGAGCTTTCCAATGGCATTACTAGCAACCCAACATCTTCCCTTCAAATGCTGACTGGATGTGTTCCTAGCTGTTGGATGTTGCTAGATTGCTAGATTAGTATTGGTGTTCCATGGTTTCCCATGATGCTCAAGAGATTGCTGGACTGGATTGACTTGGAGTTCAACTGCTGCTGAGTTTGATTGCACCATTCCAGGCCCCTGCTTACATGACTAGATGTTTCAAGAAACATGGTGTATCTAGTAGACTAAGTTGGGTTTCTGGATTCTGGATCTTCCCCCAAGTCAAGCAAGGTCCCTTGTGGAGAATAGATGTTCTTGAGGCAGAAGCAAATCAAGGTGATTCCCTAGACATTTATTTGTTGAAAGGGGAAAAAGGTCAGTATGTTCCTAAGAAACCCTGGGCATGTCTGATGGCCTGTAGCCCCTACCATAGTTGAAGTGCAGTTAAAGCTCATGAAAAATCCACCTGTGTCCCCAGGGAGCCATGGTTCTGTGGCTTGGCTTGTGGAAGGAATTAGCATAGAGGATGCACAGTATGGTCTGTGGTTTCCAGAAGCAATAGGTTGCTAACCAGACCTGCAGGGACCAGCTAAGATCTGAGCTTAGACAGAGCCACATGTCTACCAGACAAGAAGTCAAAGTCTCAGAGAAAAGAAAAAGACTTTCTGCCAGGATTGACAAATTCCATGGCACCAGCCAGGCATTTCTCAAAGGTTTGGAGGTGGATGGTGTCTTTATACCCCAGGATGATCCAGCATTCCTTGGGCAAGGTGAAGAAATTGATGACAATTGAGAGTACTGGGAAGATGATGAGGATTTGGAGGCTACAGAAGAAGGAGAGGAGCCACCTGCTGAGCTCATGAGTATATGGATGCCCTCATCCATTGGAGCAACCAAACTGATGGAGCTTGGCCTTCATGACCTCCTCAAAGAAGAAATGGAACTCAGGATTGGGCAAGCTAATGATTGTCTAGACCAGCTCCAAACCAACCTTGGACACAAGGCAATGTTATACAGGCAGAACTTCCACAGTGCACAATCAACTAGGGAAGGTACAAGAACCAAGCAGGACATCCAAACAGTGGTGGCTCGGATAAACAAGCAGGTCAGAAGTTATCAGAGGGCAAGGCAGGCCATTCTCCAGTTGGAACCCAATCAACAGATTGGACAAAAATATCAGGCTATTCAGCCCCAGGACCTGGCAGTGAGTAAGGATGTTACAGAGGAGAACCAGTTTGGGCAGGGAACCAGCAAAATGGCATGGTTTTGGATGATGGATGGTGAACAGGGTCAACTGAATGCTGAGAAGGGGGGTTTAATGGAGGAGTGTAAGTGTTAATACTACTCAAAAAAATCTCACCAATAAATTGTGGGGCAGTTTACAGGATCAACTGGCTCAAAGCAAGGGCAAGAAGGGACAGGTGGAAAGAAGAATTGTCATTGGTGAGGCATGAGATGGTTTGGGCCATCTTATGGTTTGAGTTCCAGAAGGACATGTGGGAGCAAAGGGCTCTACAATTGTTGGAACCAGGGAAAAAGGCTTATGCTCATTAGCAGATAGTGTTGTGGACTGACTTTTCCAAAAAGGCCCAATTGATGTTCCAAGGTAAACAAATGGATTGTATTTAGAACATGGGTATATGTGTATAGTTTTCCAATTACCCTTGCTTTGCACTTGGTATCTGAATCAAAGTGAATAGCAAATACATCAAAACAATCATACCATAATGGTACCTTTCCTAAAAGAGTGATGGCCAAAAACTTCAACATCCTGCCTAAATTGGGAAAGGCTGAAAAATTTTCACCTTGCTTCCAACCTCCATCATCTGTGCTGCTAATTATCCCCCTGATTTTATTCTCTCATGGCTGATTGGTCTGAAGTCTACTCTGATCTGCTGTCCTCCTATGTGGAGCAGTACACAGATGCCCGAGGGAATCCTGACCTCAGGGCCCAGATCCTGGCTGATGTGAAATCCCAGATCCTTCAGCAAGCATCTTCAGGATCTGTGGAATTGCCCCAGAACTTGAGAGTGGTAGGGTATCTTTTTCATCAAGTTTCACATATCTCAAGTGTATTTAGGCCATCAGAAGGGTGTTTTTGCCAGAACTAGACCCTGAAGACCAGGATGATGAGGAACACATCATTGAGAGCATCCTGGCTGCAACAGACAAGAGGAAGGAGCAGCCTGGGACTGGTGAGGATGAGGATGCCAGAGAGGAGATGACCAGACCTACCAAGGCTGGAAACTACAGAAAACCCTTCACTGATTTTACTGCCTCCCAGCAGCTCTTCAAAGAGGACATGGATGCCTATGATAGGGAGAGGAGGGACACCAAGGACCCCAAGACCATAGGTCAGAGTACCAAAATCATCCAACAGTGGTGGGAGTCTCTTGCAGATGACAAGAAGGCTGAAGCAGGGAGGGCTGCTTCCAAGTGGAATAAGTTGGGAGCTCCAAAAGAAACTCATGAATTGTCAGTGCTGGTCTACTTCAAATGTCTTATACTAATCATGCAATAATTCAGGTACAGGAGAAAAAATTTTCCCAACATGGCCAGAGACTTTATTGAAACAGTCAGGAGGACCATGGGGTCAAATATAGTGATGTTTCTGGCTCATGAGACTACTGATTCTCAGATCAAGATGGCAGTGTAGGTTCCCCTTTACCTTGTCTATCCAATGCTAATGAAGAAACCTAGCTTTGAAACACAACCCCCTGATGGGAAGAAGGCCTTCTCAGAGTCTTCAGAGACCACCAAGGATTGGGTTCTAAAGGGAGAGCAAATGTTAACCAATTATCTTTTGACTGAAGCTGGTAAGTGATAAACATTGGTGATCAATGTAATATGTGTACCTAGGTTGATTCCATACTCAGCTGAGGAAGATTTGAATGATGAGAATCCAAAGGTGGAGATAGCCTTGGATGATGAAGGAAACCCAGAGGTACCAGCTTGGACTGGTCAGAAACTCAAGGTCCAGCAGAGTTTGGCAAGAATGGTCTTCCAGGCTGCCTATTGTATGTTCTTGATTGTCAAGTGCATCTACAGTTGTTGATGGAAGTTGGAAACATAGCAAAGTTTACAGGGAAGCCCAAGGCCAAGGTTCCCTGGGGCCTGCTTATCAAGTCCCATTTGGAGTATCTGAGTTCCGATTCCATCCCAGAAGGATTTGTGATGAAAGATCCTTCAAAATGGACCAAGGCCGACATGTGGATGCTTTGGAATCATTGGAATTCCCAAGAGGAGGAGGATAAGGTGATTGTTTCATTCATCAAGTGCAAAAAGGAGGACAAGCCATTGGGAAGGCCCTGGAACAGGAAAACCCCATCCAAAAAGAGAGAGTGGATGAGCCCTGGGGAGGACAGTGAAGCCGGGGTGGAGGCCAAGCCCTCAGATTTAGGGGAAGAAATTGGTGGGGCTGGTATGACCCCTATAGCAACTTCATCAGGGGCCCAGGATATCCTTGACTCTGGGAGGGCCCCATCTGAAGATACCCCTCATGAATCCAGCCCTGCTTGTCATGCCAATGGGGACAGGGTGAAATATTTAAAGTCCCTTTGCATCATGCCCAGGTACCAGGAACTTGTTGAGCTTGTAGATGGCTTGCCAGAGACAGTAAGTGATAAACTTTCTTCAAATACCAGGTTAACAAACATTTTGTACAGGAACCTGATGCTGGACAAGTCAACCTGCCTGTCTGGGCATCTTGGGCCTGGAGTGCCCAGTATTTGCCCCAGGAGATGCATGGCAATGGGGATTCCTTCTGGAAGGCACTGTATCAATTGCAAAGTGAAAAGTTTGCATCCACCCAGAAAGGCCTTACCATTGTACTGGGATTTGGTTTGTTGTGGAGGGAGTGCAAAAGAGCACAGGACATAGAATCAGATGACCCTGAAGCTGCTAATCTGGGCTTTTTGCTAGGCTCAGGTCTTGATATCCACAAGGGGGAAGATGTTATGGGTGCAGTGGGGCTGGTAGTTGCAAGACTGCAGCAGAATTCTGGTGGCTCAAGCAGAGGGATTGGTGCACAGGAAACAACTGGGGTCAGTGCAGGGGATTCCTGTCCCACCCAGGGGGGTGGCATGAAGGAATCCCGGAATACAAGAAAGGATGTGAGGAAAAGAAAAAGGGGAGGCAGTGGGGATGTTGATCAGAAGATGGCAAAGGAGGGTGAAGAGGCAAGCAAGAAATCAACCAGAGCTCGTCAACCAACCAAGAGAGCTCTGGGTCTTGGTCTATAAATAAACTGTAGATGGTGTGAATCAAAAGGATCCCTAGATATGGCTACCCATGCTCATTGCAAGTTTCAAACCCTGTGAGATCACTGACATCACCTGGAGGTGAAGAATGGCCATGGATTCAGGGGGTAAGGCCACCCCCCAGTGAGGTTGGCCAACACTGGTCTCAAGGGGTATGTCCATCTGGAAGTGTCATCAGAGTCAATACTTCTGGTAACATCTAAATTGACAAGCAATTGATTATGCCAAGGGAATTTTCACGGTTTGGCCAACCCTACTTCCAGGTGGTGAGGTCTGTGTCCATCCCCCAGTGAAATCGGCCAACACCACTTCCAGGGTGTGAGTCCATTGCCCAGTGAGGTCGGCCGACACCACTTCCAGGGTGTGGATCCATCGCCCAGTGAGGTCGGCCAACACCACTTCCAGGGTGCAGGTCCATCCCCCAGTGAGGTCAACCGACACCACTTCCAGGGTGCGGGTCCATCGCCCAGTGAGGTCAGCCAACACCACTTCCAGGGTGTGGGTCCATCACCCAGTGAGGTCGGCCGACACCACTTCCAGGGTGTGGATCCATCCCCCAGTGAGGTTGGCCGACACCACTTCCAGGGTGTGAGTCCATCCCCCAGTGAGGTTGGCCGACCTCCCTCCAACATGTCAGCCTATCCACCATCAGGGTCTATAGGCCAATGTCAGTTAGTCCCACTTTCAGGACCAAATGTGCATGTCAGATGACCCACTTTCTGGATTACATGTGACTGAAGGGTCTGGTCAGCCGATGGGAATGCAATCTGTTCCCATATGTTAGTGCTTATCTTTGCATTAACTAGAGTTACCGCTCTGTGTTTTTCACCTTGGTTTAGCTTTGATGATGGGTATACTACTCTCCATCATGTATTTGCTCTTGTGTTTCCAATTTTGTCAATGGGGGGTTCCTGCAGGGCTATTATGTCCCAATCGTCCATGGCTTGGCTGTTAATAAGTGAGTGTAGGGCTATATGGGAGTTATTAAGGTTTTGTTGCCAGATGCATAGGTTGTTTAGGGCGTTATCTTGTTGTCAGTTGTCGTTCATCATTCAAGAGGGTCAGGGGGGGGGGGTTGTCTGCTGGCATTGGGTTTGCTGTGGGCATGGGATGGGGAGTGGGTGGTACAGTCCTAAGTTATGGGGAGTGGGACCTCCCCTGCCTCCGCATATTCTGTTGATGTTCTGGCCTCGTCTTGGGGTGACAGTGCGGAAATGCATCACTTCACCCAGTGTCATTTGTCTCATTTGGCCTTGAGGGGCTGGTTGCATTAGCAGGGGTCTGGTTTGCCTGATGGGATCTGTGGGATGTGGGGGGAGCTTGACTTGGGTCCAATCATCTGCAGTGGGGAAGTAGGGCATGCAGTTTTCTGGGGTGTGGTCATTCATGGCATTGCATTTTCTGATAAAAGCAGGGCAGTTTCTGTCTGAGCTGGGGTGGGTGTCACTCTGGCAGTTTGCACAGTATACAGTGGGTGAGTTACATGTCTGTGTACAGTGGAGTTGAGTGCATATGCCACAGATGTCTGCTTCTTGTTTGCAGTCTTTTGCCAGATGACCTATTTGCTGACATTTGAGGCAACGGATTGGTTCCTTTTTGACCTTATGTGGATGTAGCCTGTCCAGGCCCCAGTAGAGTCCATCCCTGATGATCTGGTTAGCTGTCTCGGGAGAGGCAAAGGCTGCTAGTGCATGTGCTACATGTTGGTTGGGGGATTGTTTGGTCGGGTCTTTGATCCATTTGATCTGGCTTATGGAACCTGTCGGGATGTTGTTCTCAGTTTCCATTTCATGTAGCATGTCAGGGCAATCTAGGTCAGTCACGGTTGAGAGGAATGGAATTATGATGCTGCACATCCTGTCTTTGATCGTGGTCGTGCCTCCTAGTTTCTCCAGGAAGGTAGCTCTGTTGGGGACTTTTTTGATCCATGCTGCAGCTTCTTGACTGTTGAGTTCGAGGAGGATGCTGTTGTTTCGTAGGCAGGCGATTGATTTCAGTTGGATTTTGGGGCCATCTACCCTGTCTACTGCTTCTATCGCTTGCTTGATGAGGTCGATGGCTGTCTCTCTCTTGGTGGAATTGTTGAATATTGGGTGATCTCTGTCAGGGTCAATCAGTATCTGTCTGTCTCTGATAGCAGCGTGGGCCTTAGCATGTTCCTGTGTTGGGCATTTGCCCAGTGGGATCTGGTTCAGATTAGCAGTGTACATGGCTAGGGCATCTCTGTATGGTGTTGGGAACGGTGCTGGGGGTGTTTGGGTTTTGAGGTGGTCTTTGACTTCTTCTATTGCAGTTTTGATCAACCCTACGTCGCCAGTGAGCTTTTGTACCTTACCTTCGAGGAGTTCGAGGCTCGTGTCGCCTGCAGTGGTATCATGGGTTCCAGTGTTCTTGGCAATCTCAGCGCTTAGTGTTGTGATTTGTTCGTTGGCGGTTTCGAGTTTCTCTGCGGTTGACATGATTTTGCCAATGTGCGGTGATATGGCGATTAGGACTGAGGCATCTAGTTTGCTCGATACTGCCTTGGTTATAGATTCAGCTATTGCCGGCACTGCTAGGTCTCTGACTAGATATGCTGTAGCTCGAATGGCCAATCGTGTCGTGCTGTTCACCGTTTTGCTTTGCGAAATGTAGAACAGGGCTTGGGACAGGTGTTCTGGCGTTATCGGGTCTCTGTGTACAGTGTACAGCTGGTCTAGGAATTTTCTTGCTGAGTCTGTGTCTTTTATTTCTGCATCTGGGTCATTGATGATGTCTTCGATGGGTAGTCCACTGCTTCTGGTGGTCTTGCCGTGCAGAGTGGATCCTGACACGCGAGGTGCTGCCTGGGGTCCTGGCATGGCGTGGGAGTTAGACCTCAGGGTTGTTCGCCCTGTTGAGGTCGTGGGCGGCGGGTGTGAGAGCGTCTTCCGGCTCCTGCATGACTGGGAGAGTGCGTGCAGGGGTGGGCTTTGGCGTTCTAGAATGACGTTTCTGTACGTCGCTGTTGGCAGCGACGGGCTCTGCTTCTGTGGCTAGCACAACGGGGTCGAGGAATTTTTCGGGGTCCTAGTCGGGGTGCCACGCGGAGCGGAGTCAAGAAGCGTTCGAGTCGGACATGTTATAGTTTCACAGCTAGAGTGTCTGTCAGACGTGTCTGCGTAGCAGGGAAATTCATGCATGTACCTGAGATACGGTATGATGAGTCGATGCCTTTCATCGCTCGCTTTACATGTTCCCTTTATACGTAGGACAAGGTGCACACGTGCTCTGATTTTGTGGTATGGCAAATACGAGAGAGATAATGTCAGCATTCTTCCTTGTCCTTCCGGTTCCCGCACTTGTTTGCGCATACAAAAACAAAAGGAAGGATTAACGCGATAGGTATTTGCGGCACCAGGAGTGCGGTTTATCGATGCCTATGAATGAAATTCGACGGGCACTTGACGACCTCGTGTTAGGCATAATGCACATCGAAGCTGGCAGCTGCATGTCCCCTAGAATTATATCTGGCACGGATTCGATCGACATGAAATTGCCAACTATGATGTGGGCGCACCTAGGCCGTAGAGGGAAGTCTCCAACTACCTTTTTGCCTGAAGCATTTAGGTTTTGTGACCCTTATTTCTCTTCGAGGCAGGGCCGAGAGGTTTATCGATGGGCGAAAGCTGGAAAGTTCGAGCAAGTCGATAAACTTGGGTATACGGTGGTTGTATGGGTGCCACCCCCTCAACTACACATGTGAGGCGGAAATCTGTGGCGTGAATTCTGCCGTTGAAGGACAATGGAAGATGTGCAGGCACGCGTGACGAAAGAAACGGGGGAGGTGGAAGAGGAGCCGTCCCTGATCCTGATGAGAGGAGATTAGGATGAACTTACCAGTCACACGCGGTGAAAGAGGTCTAGAAAAATCGTTACGGGATGGCGGACAAATACACCAGCGTGAAAACACAGCATCTACAAGGGGTCGCCAGGAGACAGATAAAGGTCACTTATCAACCAAAAGATTCAGTGAGCCAATGCGAGTACCCATCGCATGGTGTCGTCGTTTTCAGCAACTGCACTTCACCAGACGACCTGGAGAAATCGCAGTGCCAGAAATGTTTCGTCAACACCTGCAGGGTGGGTCGTCCAGAGAATTTGGAATGCAAGATGGCATTCTTGCGGTTTCAAGCCTTGGAGATACTGTTCAACAGTCAGCTGAAGAACCCCAGAAAATTTACCCGGCATATCCACCTTCGTCGATCTATTGAAGATGTCTCTGTTATGGTTAATAATGATTGGAGGGTGGAGGCTTGTATCGTTGCGATCAATATAACCAATTGTCCTGGCATGCTTGGGTCCCAAGTACATCATGTGAGTGTGCTTTCTGTATTGGGACCCCCCTCTGTGCATTACTTAATAACACATACATTTTTGCAGCCCAATAAACTGACTGATCAACAATGTCTAGAACATGGCGAAGTCATGGAGATGCTCCAGGCGATAATGTAGGTGCAATGCTTGTTCAAGTTGGTAGTGCTGGTACTTATATTACCTGATTATGTAGACATAACTTCTCAGTTTTAGTTGGATGGGTAAGTCTCCTATTAATTCCTTTTCACATCTGGTCAGTTTGTGGCTCATGAATGTCTCCTAGACAGAGTTGTATAAGCCAGGGCATTCAAGTGGGGTAGTGACCTGTGGGGCTGCCATTAAATTCTTTTTGGGCATATTTGGTGGCAGTGACTTCAATGATTTTGTGGGCCTTTACTTCCTGTTCATATTGACCTCCTGAGGTTCTGGCCTTGTTCTATCCACTCAGACAGCACCCATAACTGTGTACAAAGCGAAGGCTGATATATTGATGGTTGAGGACCGCCACAGATGTGCAGTAGGAGAAAATTATGAAGTAGCAGATCCATTCTGACAACCCACTGTAGTAGTCATCGGAATGTCCAAGGAGGACCAACCACCCACAATGACAGCCCAGCTTTGCAAAACACCATGGCCCACATGGTTTAGCATGGTTGCTTTAGGTGTATGTTTAGCCTCACAGGACTAATTGGATGATGCAGAGTCTTTGCATTTCCTTCCTCATGCAGCTGGGATGATGTGCTCTGATGACTGTGGGATGTGGGTGTACTGTCACTAGTATGGCCTCCATGCCTAAATGGCATGATCTTTGCATGCATGGTTGGTCCTGACAGAATGCAGAGGATGGAGAGGGTCTCCCACCCATGTGTAGATGGACACTGTAAAAAGTAAAATCACTAAAAATAAATGTTGGAACAGCTGAAGATCAGTATCTGTCATTGAATTTCAGCATCATAATGTGATGCTGAAGTGCCCATCTGGTCTAGTAAAAAATAGTGTCTTCATCACTGAAAAAAAAATGTCATAAGTACTGAATAACAGTGCCTTGTAGTTGTTTTTCCATGTCATGACACTGTAATAAGTTGATGCAAGTGCTCATTTTCCACTTCACTAGCACAGATTTTCATGCTTACTTACACATGTCCCACTTGCCATGGAAATAACCAGGCAAATCACAAAATTGCAATTTCAAATGCTACCTGAGGTTACAGAGACACCTACAGCACAGTCATATAACAGGGTATTCCATGAAAGTGTCAGTAATCTGTCACAAGTCCAGCAGGAGCTAACAAGACTGAGCAACACAGTAGTGATAGAAATGAAAACAGTCTGGCAAAAGTGATTGAAATTTGAGGAGGAGCAACTGGCAGTGCAATGATAGCCAAATGAGAGTGGTTGAGCAGCAGCAATTGAAAATGTGTGAGGGAGGAGGATTTAGATGTGGACCTAATGTTTTGATCATGCACTTTGGGGTGCACATCGAGCCTGTGTCTGAATTATGTCAGGATGGACCTTGTTAGCAAGCCAACCAAGAGGTAAGAGAGTGGGTTTACCACCACTGCAGTGTCCCCAGCCTGAGGATCCTGTTCAACTGCCTCAGGGCCTTCTTACTTCACCAGCCATGAGGCTTCTTCCCCAGTACTTGAGAATGACTCATAGTTGTGGTTATGCAAGCACCACTAGTGCTTGCAGTGACCTGGATGGTTGAAATGTGGTGTGTAGTAATTCTGTAGTCAGATTGCTATGTTTCAATGGACCTGAATGGTTTCTTGCTGACCCAAAACACTAGATGTGCAAGGGGCTCCCTCCTTTGGTGGATGAAGCACAAGATGTGGTTTTGGGCAAGCATTTGACTGATCCTATTGCTGTCAGCTCTATGAGATCAAAGTAAAAAATGCATGCCACTTGTGCCCAGAACATCAGTTGTTTTTGCATACTGAAGTGCAACCAGTGCCTTTGCAGCATCATGGATTGTTTGGCCCTCAAGGTTTCTCTGATTAAGAGCAAATGTTATTGCATGTTTGATCTGATCGAGCTCATTGTCATCATCATGCTTGGGATTGATCAGTTTGCCAACATTGTTACTTTCTACCATGATATTATGTGTGGGCATGGTCAACAAAAGGCTGAAGTCTTGAGTGACAAACTGACAGATGACATGGGGAATTACAAAGTAGGTTAGGTACTGCAAAAGTGAGAGAGGCTGAAAAGCATCAGTGGACATCATTGGTGGAAATAGCTGGAGTAGTGTGTGCATAACAATTGCAGTGCCTTTCAAACTGTAGCTGTGATGTCATCAGTTTTAAATGTTCTCAAGGAACATAATGCAGACTACTTACTACCTGCAGCATGAGTTTTCCCATATTGCTGAAGACATTGGAGGGACATGCATTCAAGAAAACTGTGCTAATGTGTAATGATTCACTTCAAGGTCAGCTTCAAAACAGGTGCAGAGCCAGAGGTTCTCATGTGCTTCCACATCAAACAAGAGTTTCTCGAGTTCATCATACATTTCCAAAATGCGAGAGGGAATATCTTTGAACTTGATTTTCATGGCTGGCCAACCTTTTGCCTCTGCATCCTTGAGGGCTTTGAGCTGATGGTGCTCTCATTTCACTAAAATACAGATATCCATCCCCAAATGAATATTGGTCTTCCTTTCCTTGATGAGGCCAATGTAGGTGGACAAGGCAGTCTTGAGCTGGTTGGAAATACTGTCAGGGATCGCATCTTTGCAGTCCATTCCAGGACACATCTTTGGCAGCTGGTGACTTGTGATGGGACAGTCATCAGTGGCAGTGAGGTTGTGATAATCAGTGTCATCCTTGTCCTCATCCTCACTTGGAGGCAATCTCACATTCATGATCTTGATAGAGTGTCCTACAGTGGTCTGTAATGCTGGTGTCAGTACAGGTGTGTCATTAGCCCACATAGAATACCTTTGAATTTGAGGGTGCCTTGGTTGCTCGAGCATTCTGCTTTGGTGAGTATGACTGAACATCAGGTAACACTTCCTACACTGTCATTGAGCTTGCTATACTCATTTGCCTTGGGGCCAGGCTTGGCCATTACTGCCTTTTGCTTTTCAGCAATGTCAGCTCACTCCCACAACTGTTTCTGCAGATGAAGTTTGCTATCATCTAGTGAGATGAGAGAATGAGAGTTAGTGACATATGAGGTCTGATCTGTGAAGCTCACCCAATAGTCACCCAGAGGGCTTGGACATCTTGCTATGCTTAGTGTGTTCCAGTGAGGCTGGTGTGATGGATCTTCTCTTGACTGGTGCCAGATTATCATCTTCATCACTTTCACCACCATGCTCATCTTCTGATTCTTCTTTGCACTTTTTTTTTCAAGAATGAGTTGGATGTTCATTATGATCTGTTACAATGGTCTGTAGATGATTAGTACATAACAAATAATCTATGCTACTCACCTGATGATCCACATGTGCCAGACTTGGATATCTTGCCACATACTTCTGAGGCTGGTAGGTTTGTAGACTTTCTCTTGACTGGCACCATGTCATTGTCTTCATTGTCATCATTGCTGTTGTGCCCATCTTCTGATGGGTCTTCACCAATGTTGTCATCACTTGCTTCACTCAGGCTATCTGTTTCTGAGTGCAGACAATCAAAGTCAATGATGGACGCTGTCACACACCAAAGGTGTTTGGTGAGGTGGACATGGATACAGCTGATGAATGGAGATGAAGACCATAGCCCTCATGCAAAGAAGGACAGCCAGAAATGTTGGCAGTCATCCCTTGCACAAGAACAAGTCATCAGTGCCAAAGAAAAAGAAAGAGAGTGAGTTAAGCACTGGTTAAAATTCTTAAGCACCCATGTATGGCATTCCAGTTTTCAACATATCTCTGCCATTTCTGCAGATACTGAGACCATTCCCACACTCGCTTGTAGTGCTCAGCCATGCGATCTTACCTTCCAAAATTGGAAAGGATTTGTGCACTCCACATGTTTCTACAGCACTCCCTCCAAAAGATGCTCATTTTGCTAATTCTCCTGATATGGCCACCTCTACATCAATCATTTCACTTGTCCCCTTTGCTAGGGACCATGGCTACATATATCTACCAGGAATTCCTACCAGCTTCCATCCTGAAGCATCCTGGTACATCCCACCCTCATCTGCCCCCTCTCAGCCCATCCAGCTTGGACAGCATGTTCTTTTCATCAGTATGACCTCTAGGAGGACATTCTTTGGTTGCTTCAGGTCTGTCATTCACTTGGAAAGGTCTTATGTGGTCATTTCAGTCTCTCCAGTCCAAGAAGCATATGGATCCTTCCTCCCTGCTCCCTACAATGTCTTTATACCAGTCTTGTCTGTCATTCTTCCAAGATTGTGACAGCTACAGTATAATCTACTGTTCTCCACTCTCCCTGATTGCATCCATGATGAGTATGATGCACATCTTGCCTCCTTGTTGCAAGATACAGCAGAAGACACTCCCCTTTCATCCTCTCTTCCAACAGAGCCTCATTCATGAAGTTTTTATTTGCTTCACTGAGAGGATGGTTTTGGGGGGAAGGTTGTGATCCCCCATGCTCCTGTCACCCCACAGACCCCCAAAGCTTGACCCCTGTTGACATCTGACTCACCCTGTCCACTTTTGGATGTACTATATTGGCATCAGATCAGTGCTGCCTCTCTGTCATCCCACCTTGGCCTAGAAGCGATCTCTTCAAGATGTGACATGCACAGCCTCCCCCTAATGTGATTCCAGTGTGCTTTCCCAGTTCCTGACATTACTTGACTCATACTTTGATGTTCTGACTGTCTTTGACTCACCTGTTGCCAATACTTACCAATCTTTTGACTTTGCTTACTGATTCTTCACTTTTTGGCTTGCTAATCCTTACCAATGCTTACCAATGCTTTCCAAGATGATTACCCATCACTTAAATGCCTTACTTATCAGTTACCAATCACTTACCAAGTGTTTGCACCTTGCTTTCCAAGGGCAACACCTCTGTACTGTATATAAATCACTGTACTTAGATAGCAAAAAAAGAAGACATCAGAGAGCCCCTCTTGCTTGCATTTTATCATCACTCAGTAATTCATTCAGCAGCTTTGATAGTTGAGACTTTATTAAGGGTCTAACTATTGTCTACTTCACTTATCCTTGTCAATCATCAATATACTTTGCTCCAAGCCCTCCCTGAGCTCAGTGCAGCTTAGGACATCAAATTAAGTCATCATCCATCCTTCTGTAGGCTGACAGCAGTCTACCCTATCACATTCTCTCACATTCCTGCTCCTTCATCAGGAGCACCCCCAACCCTCAGCACTTGTCTTTGAGTGTCGTAGCTTGCAAAAACCCACCCAAATCAAAGGTTCTACCATCTAGGTACCACATAGGCACACCACCACTTGCTCTTTTTGTCTTTTGTGTTGGTTTTGGTTGGTTTTCACCACTGAACCACACTTTGACTCACAATGCATCCTCATTAGCATCCCAAATATCTGATTCTTTGTCACCACAAATCTCTTCTGCTTTTCATTTCCCAATCCTGTGCTGTGTTTCATATGGTTGCAATGGGTCCTGGTGAATCAAATAAAATCATTTATTGCATCACACACCTTGAGGTTTGATGTAGCTTTCTTCTCTAATTGCAAACTATTGCACAGATATTGCACCAATAGATCTTGCACTGGCCACATGTTCTTGTATTTCTGGAATATCTTGTATTCTAATTGCGCCTACATAGAGATTATAATGCATATATGCATATATATGACAATGATGTACCTGAAAAATAACTTTCTTGATGAGTAGCTTGTTTTTTTGCTGCATTATCATTTGACTCATATCAAGTTTCTGGTTTGTGAGTTTGCAAATACCATGCTACTTTTATCAGCAAGATCAGTATCACATATGAAAAAAAATACAACCTTTAGGTGATTAAAGAATTCCTTCTTCTTTGAGAGGCCCATTGCTTTGACAATGCTGTAGCCCTTTCCATCACTTCATCCTGGGTGGCCCTTTGGTCAAGGAATCAAATCCTGACTACTACCATTTATCAAGGAGTCCTGTTCTCTATTAGTCTTCTGTTTGTGACAGTCCAAGTAATCAGTGTGCTGGTTTCCTATGTACAAAGATAAATGCAATCAATCATTCAGATGGTGCACAGCACAAGATCTGACTTATGAGTATACAAGTCCAATTGTTCTTGTAGTGAAGCAATTGCTTGACTGATGGTTGATAGCTGTAGTGCTTGCTTCGCATTATATGGTTTGGGTGGTTTGACCATCGTGAATTAACAACCATTAGGGGTGGAAAGGGAAGATGTGAAACAGCTCGTGAGGTAGGTCACATGATAGTCATGTGCTCAGACAACATGAAAATTCTGTGAAGTCTCTAAGTCTCTAAACTGCACATACAACTTCTGTGGTGCTGTCATGATGCAGCACAAGTGCAGGGTGAAGACTCATCCTGGTCAAAACTATTGCAAACAGTGTCATTGTCTCCCAACATGCAGAAAAATTCTTAGCCTCAAGCAGCAGTGCTGGCATCACAGGGACCTAGCAAACAATGGTCTTGTGGGGCAGATATGAGCACCAGAGAGCATTCCATCAGACGTGGATGCAGAGCATGATGCTGTTATGCTTCCATCAGGGGTCTTTCCTTTTTCGACTTCTCGCGGTCACGTGCATCACATGCCTTGTCGCATCCCTAATAACAGTTGCCATCCTAGGAGTTCGGATGCTCCAGGGAACGTTCGGATCTCCCACTGTCAAGGTATTTCCAATACCTGTCAAGACCTCATTGCCACTGTGATCTGGTATCCCACCACCCTCTCTGATGGACGACTTGTTCACTTCCTGTTCCGTTGACTCGTCTCTGATTCGTTTATATTGCTCATATGTTGTACTATAGATCTGGTGTCTGGCTCCTCGCTGCGCATTGATTGCGCAGCTGGTATAGCCTTCGTTTCCTTGTCTACCTCCATCTTTGACACCGTATGACTCGATTCTATTTCATTGATGAACTCATTGACTACTGCAGATACGCATCGTGATGTGTCACTCACAACTGGTACAGTACTCGTACTTAGGGGTATATAATCCTACATACTCTGTCCTGTATCTGCAGTTTTTCGATAGCTTGCAACTGAGCTTCATCCCTTCACTTTATTCTGGTTTGCTCTCTGCATGAACAACCTTAGGGACTCACCAGCAGACAGAATCTTTATCATGATAACTCAGCCATAGGGGTTATGACAAGTTTGGCCCGTAGTCTCCCACCTCGCGCGCTGTGAGTCAAAGTGTGGTTCAGTGGTGAAAACCAACCAAAACCAACACAAATGACAATGAAAGCGAGTGGTGGTGTGCCTATGCAGTACCTAGATGGTAGAACCTGTTCTTTGGGAGGTTTTTTGTGAGCTACAACACTCAAAGATGAGTGCTGAGGGTTGGGGGTGCTCCTGATGAAGAGGGAGCAAGAATGTGATAGAAAGCGATAGGGTAGACTGCTGTCAGCCTACAGAAGGATGGATGGTGACTTAATTTGATGTCCTAAGCTGTACTGAGCTCAGGGAGGGCTTGGAGTGAAGTATATGGAGGATAGATGATGATAAGCGAAGTAGATGATAGCTAGACCCTTAATAAAGTCTCAACTATTGAAGCTGATGAATGATTTACTGAGAGATGATAAATTGCGAGCAAGAGGGGCTCTCTGATGTCTTCTTTTTTTGCTACCTAAGTACAGTGACTTATATACAGTACAGGGGCGTTGCCTATGGAAAACAAGGTGCAAACACTTGGTAAGTGATTGGTAACTGATGAGTAAGGAATGTAAGCGATGGGTAATTGTCTTGGAAAGCATTGGTAAGCATTGGTAAGGATAAGTAAGCCAAAAAGCGAAGAATCAGTAAGCAAAGTCAAAAGATTGGTAAGTATTGGCAATAGGTGAGTCAAAGACAGTCAGAATGTCAAAGTATGAGTCAAGCAATGTCAGGAACTGGGAAAGCGCACTGGAATCGCATTAGGGGGAGGCTGTGCATGTCACATCTTGAAGAGATCGCTTCTAGGCCAAGGTGGGATGACAGAGAGGCAGCGCTGATCTGATGGCAATATAGTACATCCAAAAGCAGACAGGGTGAGTCAGATGTCAACAGGGGTCAAGCTTTGGGGGTCTGTGGGGTGACAGGAGCATAGGGGATTGCAACTTTCCCCCCCAAACCATCCTCTCAGTGAAGCAAATAAAAACTTCATGAATGAGGCTCTGTTGGAAGAGAGGATGAAGGGGGAGCATCTTCTGCTGTATCTTGCAACAAGGAGGCAAGATGTGCATCATACTCGTCATGGATGTGATCAGGGAGAGTGGAGAACAGCAGATTATACTGTAGCTGTCGCAATTTTGGAAGAATGACAGACGAGACTGGTATAAAGACATTGCAGGGAGCAGGGAGGAAGGATCCATATGCTTCTTGGACTGGAGAGACTGAAATGACCACATAAGACCTTTCCAAGTGAATGACAGACCTGAGGCAACCAAAGAACGTCCTCCTGGAGGTCATACTGACAAAAAGAACACGCTGTCCAAGCTGGATGGGCTGAGAGGGGGCAGATGAGGGTGGGATGTACCAGGACGCTTCAGGATGGAAGCTGGTAGGAACTCCTGGTAGATATATGTAGCCATGGTCCCTAGCAAAGGGGACAAGTGAAATGACTGATGTGGAGGCAGCCATATCAGAAGAATTAGTGAAATGAGCATCTTTTGGAGGGAGTGCTGTAGAAACATGTGGAGTGTGCAAATCCTTTCCAATCTTGGAAGGTAGGATCGTGTGGCTGAGCACTACAAGCGAGTGTGGGAATGGTTTCGGTGTCTGCAGAACTGGTGGAGATACGTCGAAAACTGGAATGCCATACATGGGCACTTAAGAACTTTATTGGCACTTAACTTGCCTCCTCCTTTTTCTTTGGCATTGACAACCTGTTCTTGTGCGAGGGATGACTGCTGACATTGCTGGCTGTCCTTCTTCACATGAGGGCTATGGTCTTCACCTCCATTCATCAGCTACATCCATGTCCACCTCACCAAACACCTTTGGTGTGTGACATCCACCGGCAAGAAGAAATGCAATCGTCCCCGATTGCGACCAATGCAGGGAACCCAGGGAAGACAGAAAAATCCGAAGGAAATGAAGAAAAGAATGAGAGAGGATAAAGGTAAGAATTCAAAAGAGAAAGGAGAAATCATGAATAGTCATCTGAGTCATAGTCATTTTCATTATTGTGTTCTTGGTTTTCCTCATCTTTGTCTTCATCATCATTTTCATCATCATCATTGCCATTACCTCCCCCTTCTTCCTGGCTATCTTTTTCCATAACTTCTGGTAAGGGAGTGTGTCGGGAATAATAGGGAATGAGTCAAAATGCCATGACTCCCTGAGCTGAAATGGTGCCATCAAGTTCTTTACTGACATAGGAACCTCCCTTGGTGTGCCAAACAACTTCATAGGGACCAAGGTAGTGTGGCTTTGATTTACAATCCAGTTCCTTTTCCACTTGAGTGTTGCGAACCAATACCAAGTCTCCTGGTTCATAAGCAGACTTCACCAATCGTAATGCATACCTCCTCTCAAACTGACCCTTGGAGCGCAAACAAGATCTCTGCAGAGTGGTGAAAGCGGCATTGATGTCTTCCTCTCTCTTCTCCAACTGACAAACATGAAGTGCAAGGAGCTCCTGAGAAGTCATTCCAGACCGGAATCCTTCAACGAGATATGTAGACTCAAAGAGATCAAAGGGCAAGATGGGATCAAGACCATGGAGCAGGAAGTAAGGGCTGAACCCAGTGGAGCGATGAGTAGTAACCCTGTCTGTGAAGAAAGCATGATGAACCTTGGAAGGCCAGAGCGAAAGGTCTCCCTCGCAAGCCTTGATGATAGCTTCTCTGATAACAAAGTGTCCACACTCTACAACTCCATTCGCTTTTGAATTATATGGGGAGATGCGAATCTGCGGAATGGAATAGTGCCTCATGAGTTTCTCAAAGGCACCCTTGACCTCACTGCCATTATCAGTGACAACCTGCGCAATAACACCATAAACGACAGAAAACCGCTTCCCAGAAGAACTTAGCGAGACTGTCTGCATTAGCATGTCGAAGAGCATGACCTTCTGCAGCGAGGGAAAGATCATCTTGAGCTGCAACAAGATAGCGATATCCACGAGCTTTGGGCATGAGCATGACATTGACATAAACCTTCATGAACATTCTAGGGGAAGTGGTGATGGTGATGGGGACCTCTGCCTTACGAGTGCTTCGGATCTGGCATTCATGGCAGGAACGGACATGGTGGGCAACATCTTGATAGAGCTGAGGCCAATAAAAGTGCTATCTGATGGTCTGAAAGACTCCAAAGACTCCATGATGACCAAGTTTTTCATGAGCATGACCAAGGACCTGAGCACGGAGACCTGGGTCAAAGATGACCTTAGCTGGAGGATGGGGGCCTCGACATTTAAAGAGCTGGTCTCCACGAAGGAAGAACTGGAGGGACCTGCAAATGAAACGCTTGCGGGCAGTGTTGGAAGGGAACGGTGGCAGTTCTGTTGTTTGAAGGAAGTGGAGGATTCTATGTAAAAGGACATCCTGGGACATATCATTGGAAAGGAAGGACAGGAGGGTCATGACATTGTATGGAAGGGGATGGGCTTCTGTGAAAAGAATACTCTCCAACCACTCATCAGCTTCCTCTGCATCAGCCTCACCTTCCTCATAGTCTTCCTCAGTGGGCTGTCGTCTAGAAAGTGCATCTGGGGCTCGATGTTGAATAGCAGGGACATGAACAAGCTTAAAGTCAAAGAGTAGGATACCCTCAATCCAGCAATTGATGGTCGCATTGGGCTGAAGATCTGGATCATTGAGCACCATAGAGATATAGACGATAGTGACGAAGTGCTCTGAAAAGACCATAGAGTTTGAGCTTAGGCTGGCTGTAGTGAGATTCACATTCGTTGATGGGGAGTGATTGATAGCAAGCAGGACGTTTGCGACCTTCATCATCATACTGAGACAGAATGAATCCAATGGTGACATTACCAGTATCAACAGAAAGAACGACTGGCAGGTCAGATGAGTAGTCAACAGGGCAAAGGGCAGGAGTGGATGAGACAGCAAGCTTCAAGGCATCAAATGCATCCTGCTGGGCCTGTCCCCAGACGAATGGAGCATTCCTGTGATAGAGATCAACAAGTGGGCGAGCCAACTGCAAATAGTTCGCAATCCAGATGCAAACGGTACCACAGAGACCTAGGAAAGAGCGGACATCCTTGGGAGTGGTGAGTGTTGGCCAGTTGATGACCTTCTGCACCTTATTGTCATCAGGAGAGCGACCATGAGGATGGCATGCTTGGCCAAGAATGACAACACGAGGCTGGCAGATCTGAGATTTTGTGCCAGAGAACATTCCACCAGCATGAGCGAACCGATGCATTACCCTATGCATGTCTACAGCATGTTCCCAAATGAAGCGACGGATGCCGGGATTCTCAGGTAACGTTTCAGCATTGCCATTGGCATCTTCATAACAGGTTGCAGGACCCTTGATGGGCAGGTCATCGATGAAAACGTTTGCAACATGAGGGATCTCATCTTGTAAGATGAATGCTGTACAATTCTGAAATTCTGATGGTGAGTTGGTGTAGCCTTGAGGCATGGCAGTATGGCGCAGTAAGCCAAGAGGTGTCATGAAGGATGTCAGATCTCAGCTATTGGGGTGGAGTTGGCGTGCGTCAAAACCCGAAAATAGATCAAAGATGGTGTAGCATTGTCGGCTGGCAAATGGCTCCACAAAGTCATCTAATATCAGCGGAACACCAGTGTCCCGAATGGTAACCTTATTCAGAGGCTGTAGATCATGGACGATGCAGATCTTTCCATTCTTCTTCATAACACAAAACCACTTGGAGCGATAGGATGACTGGGCCGGTTGGTAGAGTCTGGCAGCGAGCTTCTCCCAAAGAAGCTGTATGACACGTTCTCTTATGCCAGGGGGAATTGGAATGTTACGGAACTCCCATGGTTCGTGTGGTAGGACAGGGATGATGTAAGGTGAAAAGTAGTCAGAGTGGAAGTTTCCTCTCTCAGACTCACCGAATGCCAAGGCATGTTCATTTAGCTTCATCACGTGTGAAAAAAGTTTTTCCTCTTCTGGCCAGAGAAAGCCATTGGCATTAACCTTCATGGAAGCCAGGCACTCCTGAGTAAGCTTCCTTGTGGGATCAAAGGTCAGAGGGTGACGAGTAAGTGGTGTGAGTGATGCGAGGGGGTCTTCTGGAAATCGACAATGGACTCGAGTGTCTTCTGGATAGACTCCTGGCACTGGTTTGACTTTATGGTCGACACGCTTGTATGCTCCATAAACCAACTGGCCTGTTTTGCAGTCTAAGACATCTGTATCTGTTACAAGTTTTCGCCTAAAGTGTAGTAAATCAAGAAAATCAGATAAGGAATAGAAAAAGTGCAGCTGTTTTTTGGTTTTCTGAACAGAAGGCAGATCTGGTGTTTTTGAAAGATTAGATAACGAAGAAGAGGAAGAATCAAGAAAAAAAGAGCTTTGAAACTTTGAAACTGAGGGAAGCATAGTAAGTGGTGTTACAGGAGTATAAAAGCGAGGAGATCTTTGTGAATTTAGGAGTTTAACAACTTCTCAGTCAAAGTGAGCAGTCAAAGAGTCAGTAATACTATAAGTACAAGAAGAAACGCACAAATCAATCACAAAAAATCTGAAGAAATAAATCATGGGTGGTAGGAGTAAGTGGATGAATACATTTGTTGGGATCACATGGTATCTCTGGTTCTTCTGAGCCACAAACATCCTGGATGGTGATATACTCCTGGCCTGAAGTCGAACCTGGAGAGCTGGAGGCAGGAAAGTGATCTGGATATGAGATTGCTTTGAAGGGAGGAGGGTGTCCAGAAGCTGCGATGAAACCAATGGCTTTAGCAAGCATATGGAGGCCAGACTCCTGCAATGCATTCACATCTACCTCATCTTCATCACCTGCTACAACTGAAACTCCTGGAGTGTATGACTCATCTGACAAAGTCAAATGAGAGGAAGAATGGTCCAATCTGGTCTTGTTGTCATCGCCTGACTGACCCTCTACAGCATCCTGTAAGTGAGCAACCCATCCAGTAAAAGTACGATGCATGACAACATTGTTGTAAGGCACAGGCATCGCAATTGGCACCTCATTGATGACAGCATCAGGTACAGTGGAAAGAACTGCAGGGGGCAATGGAGTGGGCAGGAATGGGCTGGGCAGACAGAAGTGAGAGTTGGCACCAGTATTAAACATGTCTGAGGCGAGAGGAGAAAGTGTGGTGGGTATATCTGGGGATGGCTGGACTTCCTGACTGTTTTCTTGAACATTAGACACAACTGACTCACAGTATGAAGTATCAAAGATGGACAGCAAAGCCTCAGAGTCTGGAGTCGCAGTATCTTCAGAAAACAGGAGGGAAGTGTGATGGGAAGCTTCATTGGGCTCTTCCTGCGAGACAATGACAGGTTCTGGTGACGAAGGAGAGGGAGTTTGAGGTGGAGCAGTCATGCCATTCATTAATACAGGTGAAGCAGGTGGATCCAAGTCAGATGGCAGTTCCTGAGGTGGTGTTTCGCTGTGCTGAGTTGGAGATGGCTCTGGAACGAAATGGGGATAGAACTGGACATATGCAGACCCTTCAACCTCATGATAATGGTCAACAGGGGCAGGAACCTGTCAGATTAAGCGCGTTTGGAGCATTAGGAAGTCCTGGAAGTAGCTGCCTGATTCATTGGTACCCCTTTCTCCAGCAAGAGCATGGTTTGAGTCAAGATAAAGGGGTGATAAATTGGGAGTGTGACGGGAGAGACTGGTGAGCAGGGCAACAAGTGACTGGTGCTCTTCAAACCTGATCCTCTGGTGAATCCTGGCAATGACATGGTTATGCTCCAATCCACTTGTCTCAGTGGACTCCAACTCTTGCAGAAGTCGATGCACAAACTCTGAAGGAAAGGGGCTCGAAGGAGGTGGAAAGGTATGAACTGGGATGGGCTGGAAGGCAGGCAATGCTGAAGTGACATCAAACCCATCTGCAACTGACTCAGGGTACAGCAGGGTGGAATGAAGCGACTGAGGGGGTGACCACGAAGTTGATGGGGGTGGAGCAAAGACTATAGGGGAAACTCGATGAGGAGTACCAGCTGATACATCCATCATGCCTTCATCAACACTTTCCTGAGCTTGGGCA
This sequence comes from Pisolithus orientalis, assembly GCF_024613125.1. NCBI lineage: Eukaryota > Fungi > Basidiomycota > Agaricomycetes > Boletales > Pisolithaceae > Pisolithus > Pisolithus orientalis. The sequence goes on along the minus strand of NW_026260907.1, from coordinate 32,112 downwards.
GGCTCTAGAGTCGCCATAAGTGTATCTGCAACAGTTCCAAGCTGACCTTCAGTAACACACATCTCCAGGGGTCGCTCTGAATCGGCTCCAAAGACAACAAAGGTCCCAGACTCTCTCTACAATGCTAACAGAGTTTCCAAGGGCCCAAGGACAACCTAGGAGGAGATCAAAGCCAGCATTGGTGTCTGGGGCAACAAAAAGATTGGTCCAAGTCTTGGCAGCACCACAGAAGAGGGGGACATCTTGTACCAGGCCTTTCAGTGTCGAAATACCCCCCTTTGCATCTTGCATATTGACAGTTTGTGACATATCAATGGGCATGTGAATGACAGACTGAGCTATACCTGATCTGACAACATTCAGGGTTGATCCAGAGTCAATGACACCTGTCACCCATCGACCATTACAGGAGAGATTGATGGTGATCAAGGGGCTAGATGTCAATGCAAGATAAGAAGCCACAGGGGGAGTTCCATCAACAGCTGTCACAGATTTGATGGGCTGTTGCATCAGTGGCTGTCTTTTGAATTGCATCAGTTCCTGGAGGTGCTGAGAAACATCCCTGGAAGTGCCAATAACCTCCCCAACTGATACTGTCAAGGGAGTTGAAAGAATCTGATCTACAATGGCCTTGGAACTGGCAGATTGCGAGAGGGATGAAGATAGGGATGTGGTAGCAGCAGGCTTTGACTTCCTGGGCTTTTCTGCAGAGTAGGGGCTTGTTCTGATGGCTTTGGGACAGAATCATCTTCCATGATGGCATCATCTCTGGTCCCATCAAAGGCAGGGGCATGAACATCAACTGGAATGAAGACAGGAGCAAGTGGTGCTCTCTGTGGAGCAGGGATGGATGCAGAGGATGAAGGCTTTGGCATCTGGTTCTCCTTCTCCTTGCCATGCGAACGAGGTGGGATAAGGACACTGTCAAAGGCAGCCTTTCTTTTCTCCTTGGTAATCTTGGTGGAACGATCCACAGCAGCAACGAGAGGTTCATCTTTCAACTCATAGATCTTGGCACTGGATTCTTCTTCGACGTCTTCATGGACAACAAAGCGAACCACATTGGCAGGCTGGGCTGCAGCCAGAGTGCACTTGTAGGCCTGGAGGATAGTCTCTTCTCCATTGCGATAAATACGCTGCCCATTAGGGTAGATAACCCGACGATTCTCATCATGTGCCAAAGAACCTTTCTGAACAAGATCGTTAACCACCTCACAATTATCAAGACCATGACCTTCAACACCACATCCATAACAAGTGATGGTCCTTCTAGCAGGATGGGTCTGAGCTGGTGGAGTAGCAACAGGAGCAGCAGATGCAGCAGTAGGAGCAGGAGCAGGAGCAGGACAAAGAGATGGAGCACAAAGGACCTTTGCAGCATCAGGATCCATTTTAATGGCTTGATAATACAGGAGGGAGTAGTCTGGGTCACTAAGCGACATACGAGCCAGGGATTTGATCAAAGTTTTGACCTCATCCTGTTTGCGAGCAGTAGGAGCTTCTCTCTCCAAAGTTTCGAGGTTTCTTCTGGCTTCATGGGCAGGGAGTAAGGGTCGAACACTATCATCTCTGCCATCAGAGCGATGAGAAGTGCTATTCTGGGGCTGAGGAGCATTAGGTGCAGCTCTGGGGCCAAGGAAATCAAGATCATCTGCATCAAAGCGATCACGATGAAGGACTTCTTCAGCAGACTGGCATACATCTGCATAAGCGAAGGGCCTGCTGGTATCAAGGTTCAGATCCTTCAACCTGAGATGGCTCTTGACCAGGCTATGAAAAACAGGGGACAAACCAGCCCAAAAGTAGCGATTGTGTTCATCAACCGAGATCCTTGCCTTGTTCTTCAACCAACCACCAATGCGAATGAAACCACGACTGTAAGCCCTAAAGTCTTGAAGCGACATGATGGGCTGTAACCTAGACTCCAAAGCGAAGCTCTTGAGATGCCTTTCAAAGAATCTTTCATCTGACAGATCAGCATCAAAGTACTTGAGGAGATCAGCCTTCAAGTTAGCCCAGTTAGGAGCATAGTAGTGCGCCATTCCTTCAATAATCTCCCTAACCCGAGCATTACAGTACTGGAGGATTGACTTGACCATTTCCTGGTCAGAACTGACATTATGGAAAGCACAGAGTTGCTCATAGTGATCCAGGAAAGTGCGAACATGGGTATGATCTCCTTGGAAGAGTTCCGGAGCAGATTTCATGCCAAGCAAGGGCAAAGTAAGGACAGAGCGAGCAGGAGGAACAGCAACAGCTGGAGGAGCTGCTGGAGGCATGGGTGGATAAATAGCAGAGGTAGCAGATGACATAGAAGCGAGATATATGGTGGATTTACAGGCAAGATTCGACGAGATAAGGAGGATAGGAGTTGGGATGGGAAAAGCGATAGATTCTGGTGATTATGACGACCTAGGAGGCAGGAATATGAAGGATGTGAACACAAACAAGGTTTTTCTTGATCCAGGAATGACCACCCCTTGCGGTGGGCTCCAGATGTGAGTCAAAGTGTGGGTCAGTGGTGAAAACCAACCAAAACCAACACAAAAGACAATGAAAGCGAGTGGTGGTGTGCCTATGCAGTACCTAGATGGTAGAACCTGTTCTTTGGGAGGTTTTTTGTGAGCTACAACACTCAAAGATGAGTGCTGAGGGTTGGGGGTGCTCCTGATGAAGAGGGAGCAAGAATGCAATAGAAAGCAATAGGGTAGACTGCTGTCAGCCTACAGAAGGATGGATGGTGACTTAATTTGATGTCCTAAGCTGTACTGAGCTCAGGGAGGGCTTGGAGTGAAGTATATGGAGGATAGATGATGATAAGCGAAGTAGATGATAGCTAGACCCTTAATAAAGTCTCAACTATTGAAGCTGATGAATGATTTACTGAGAGATGATAAATTGTGAGCAAGAGGGGCTCTCTGATGTCTTTTTTTTTTGCTACCTAAGTACAGTGACTTATATACAGTACAGGGGCGTTGCCTATGGAAAACAAGGTGCAAACACTTGGTAAGTGATTGGTAACTGATGAGTAAGGAATGTAAGCGATGGGTAATTGTCTTGGAAAGCATTGGTAAGCATTGGTAAGGATAAGTAAGCCAAAAAGCGAAGAATCAGTAAGCAAAGTCAAAAGATTGGTAAGTATTGGCAATAGGTGAGTCAAAGACAGTCAGAATGTCAAAGTATGAGTCAAGCAATGTCAGGAACCAAGAAAGCGCACTGGAATCGCATTAGGGGGAGGCTGTGCATGTCACATCTTGAAGAGATCGCTTCTAGGCCAAAGTGGGATGACAGAGAGGCAGCACTGATCTGATGGCGATATAGTACATCCAAAAGCGGACAGGGTGAGTCAGATGTCAACAGGGGTCAAGCTTTGGGGGTCTGTGGGGTGACAGGAGCATAGGGGATCACAACTTTCCCCCCCAAACCATCCTCTCAGTGAAGCAAATAAAAACTTCATGAATGAGGCTCTGTTGGAAGAGAGGATGAAGGGGGAGTGTCTTCTGCTGTATCTTGCAACAAGGAGGCAAGATGTGCATCATACTCATCATGGATGCAATCAGGGAGAGTGGAGAACAGCAGATTATACTGTAACTGTCACAATTTTGGAAGAATGATGGATGAGACTGGTATAAAGATGTTGCAGGGGGCAGGGAGGAAGGATCCATATGCTTCTTGGACTGGAGAGACTGAAATGACCACATAAGACCTTTCCAAGTGAATGACAGACCTGAGGCGACCAAAGAACGTCCTCCTGGAGGTCATACTGACAAAAAGAACATGCTGTCCAAGCTGGATGGGCTGAGAGGGGGCAGATGAGGGTGGGATGTACCAGGACGCTTCAGGATGGAAGCTGGTAGGAACTCCTGGTAGATATATGTAGCCATGGTCCCTAGCAAAGGGGACAAGTGAAATGACTGATGTGGAGGCAGCCATATCAGAAGAATTAGTGAAATGAGCATCTTTTGGAGGGAGTGCTGTAGAAACGTGTGGAGTGCGCAAATCCTTTCCAATCTTGGAAGGTAGGATCGTGTGGCTGAGCACTACAAGCGAGTGTGGGAATGGTTTCGGTGTCTGCAGAATTGGTGGAGATACATCAAAAACCGGAATGCCATACACAGGTGCTTAAGAATTTTATTGGCACTTAACCTGCCTCCTCCTTTTTCTTTGGCATTGACAACCTGTTCTTGTGCAAGGGATGACTGCCGACATTGCTGGCTGTCCTTCTTTGCATGAGGGCTATGGTCTTCACCTCCATTCATCAGCTACATCCATGTCCACCTCACCAAACACCTTTGGTGTGTGACACTGGTTGGACCAGAGTTAAGGCTGGAGGTCTGGGGCTAAGTCCAGAGGACCAGACTTAAGGCTGGGAGTGTGGGAACAAGGCCAGTAGCATGGGAAACTGACTGGTCTTGGAGTGTGCACAGGGGGAAGCCAGTCCAGGGTTGGATCTACCTCCCTTGGTCTCAGCTTATGTGCTGTACCCTTATCCAAGCCAGGGAGAGGTCCAGGACAGGGGCCAGGGATAGGCTAAGGCTCAGCCTTAACTATAGAGTAGACTTGGGGAGTAGTACAGGGTGAGGGTAATACTTAGTTGATATTCTGACTGGAGTGCTACAAAGTATGTACAGGGGTTAAATACATGAGGCCAGTCTGGAGTAATGAACATGATGCTGCACGTGTTAGTAAGCTATTAGGAAGATGATTACCAAGGGGTGGATAGCCACAGAGGCTGTGCTGAGACTAATAGCCAAAGTCCAGGTGACTGGCATAACCAGAGTTGGACACAGGGTTTGTACAATAAGCAGAGATCAGGCAAGAAGACTAAACTAAATATAATACAAACAAAGGGAAACAGACCAGAGTTATGTCCAGGTGACCTGGACATGGACCTGGGAGGACCAGGGTGGAACAGTGCAAGGCTGGGAGTCCAGAGTGGACTGGAGATAGGGGTAAAACACCAGACTTGCATTATTCAGGCTGGAGTTGGGTTATCTAGGCTGGACTAGGACCGGACTTGACTGGAGTTAGGGGCTAGGGGTCTGGCCTGGACCAGGATTGAGTCCAAGAGTCATGGATATGACATACTCCTCATGATGGTCCTGGCCCACACCTTGTACCCCTGTAGACTTGGGAAGACTACCCTAAGAGGGGGATAAGGGACCTTGCTAGTGACCTACCCTCTTCCAAACCCCTGTCCAATACCTCTCTGGTGCCCTCAGCACAACCCCACTCAGTCCCTGCACACCAGTCCCCAGTTTCCTTGGCCTGGTCCTTGCATACTGAATCACTCCTGAACTGCCTGCCCTGGGTTGCTCCCAGCGCCTTGACATTTGTGTTGGTACTCTGGTCCCACTGTCTCAGTAGTCCTTGGCCTTGGTGATTGTGTGTTCACTGGTCTCACCAGTCTTGGCCTCCTGTTGTCAGCCTTTTGGCTGGACAACCCCTAGGCCTCACCTGGTCCCCAGACCCCCTGAACCAGTCCACCAATGACTTTTGGCCCTCAGGCTCCTTGCCACCAGAAGATCCACCACTGACCAACTCTGGACACCCCTAAACTGGACTCAACACCTGGACTCACCTCCTACTGACACTCCTAGGCTTCATTACACCGGTCTCATGACCTGCTGGTCCCTGGTTCATGCCTAGCTATGTCTGGTCTTCCAGTCCTTGTCCAAACCAAACTCTAGCTGTCCTAGACAGTCCCTAGTCCCTTGCTGACCCCCAGAAGCTCATCTGGCCTGTTCCAAGGTGCTTGGCACCTGGCCTTGCCACTACTGGCCTCAGGTTTGCACCTTGCTATCCCTGGTTACCCCAGTCTCAGTGTTAGCCCACTGGCCTACACTGTTTTGGCCTCCAGTTGTCAGCCCACCAGCTAAATGGCACCTCAGGTCATCCCCAACTACCCCAAACCTCTCCACCCCCTGGGGAATGCATGGGTGCAAGTTGTTTAATCTGGGAATTTGTTAGATCTTATGGGGTGCAGGTAGGGGAGTGGGCATTACAGGATAAGTGCATCCAGTATGGCATCCATGTCATTCTCTGGCCAGATGTTGATGGCACAACCATGGTTTCTGAGTTGGATAAACAAATAGGAGGCATGCAAATGGTGATATTGATGGCAGTGGCAGTCAAAGATGACATGGAAATGGATGTGGTCAACAAAGATGTCACTTTCAAAAGGAGTTGTGTTTGGGGGGAAGAGGTTGTTTTGGTGTATGATTTCAATGTCATTGTTGAGCTGCTGAAGGCATACAAGCCATTGTCCATTGTATCTGGCTGTGGATAGGAAGAATGCCAGAATGGTTGACATTGGTGGAGGTGGAGGAAGCCGATGTGTTAAGGTCAATGTAATGTAGATGTTTCTGGTAAGGTAAGCAAGGAGCAGCTAAGAGTGAAAAAGTTAGAGCAAATGATGATGACATAACCAGAGAGGGGGGGCAAGAGATGATGTGCTGAATGGACTGGGTTTCTAAATCACAAGTCCGGCAATCTCTATGCTGCTGTCAACATTCAGTTCAGGTTTGGGAAGGCAAGGCTCCTGCAGAAGATAGATGGCTTTGTTGAAGTGTTGTCACCTCTACTTGACTTTTGCTTACATTGTACAAGCTTACATAATAAATCTTCGCACTTAAGATGTTTGTTTTTCCTTCAGGTGTACCTCAGACTTCTTCTAACTGAAGCCTGAGGTAATTGTTCTTCTTTGTTAATTAATAGCTACCTTACTGACTTACTACTGTAGTCTCCTTCCTAGGTCCCTCATCTTGGCCTACCTTCAATAGGCTTGTAATTCAAATTGTGTTTTAGAAATAGTCCATTGGCCATTTTCATCCTTTTGATGATAGTGATTGAAATGAGTTTTGAGTAAGATGAGCATGCACTTCTCAAGGTGGGAAATGTCTAATTTCTTCATTGAACTTTTGCTTTTCAGAATCTCTCAAGCATTGAAAATCGAGTTGAAAAGAGTGCTCTATGATGACAATGCATGAGGCTTCTGGGAGGCAAGTTTTAGGACATATGATGCCACCACTTTTGGGCCTCTGCCAACAAACTGCATGGATAAGTCTGTGGTCATACTCATTTAGTGCTGCAGATGCTGATGATGCTTGTTGAGTTCAGCTGAGCATTACAGGTGAGAGAGAACATATGTAGTATGGGGTTGGAAATTCACAAAGCAAAATGTTGGTGTATTGTCTGATTTTTGTTGATAGAGGAAGTATGGTGATAGAACATTGGCTGTTGGTGCTGCCATCTTTCATGAACCATGTGTTGGTAATGTGACTGAGAATCCAGATGTTGATGGGTTCATTTGTATTCAGATTGCAGAGTATTTTGCTGCAATCATCATAGGGGTCGGTGATACCCCAGGTTGTGCTGGGCAGGATGTGCCCAAGTGTGAATGTGTTGGCTTCACTATTTGAATACATAGAGGGTTTCGATCCACCTTGGGGTGTGGCAAGGGGACCATAGCTTGCAGTTAGTCTTCGAAGGTTACCAGTATCCATTGATGCCTACCTTAGCAATGGCTCTGGGCAGGTGGCCATGTGCTCTGGGTCAACAACCCCTGAGTTCAGAGGTGGTCCCACTGCACTGACAGTTCCAGGGGTTGCTGGTGGTAGGAGCAGAATATTGTTTGAATGTGTTTTGGGTGGTGAGCCAGTGGATTTTTGCAATTGGGAGTGTACAGTTTGATGGGTGGTTGAATGGTTGGTGGTGCTGGAAGTGCTTGTGCTGGGCAATGTGTCTGTTGATGGGGTGGAGGAACTGTCATGATCACCACAGGTGGGTTGTGGTTTGGTAGTTGTTGTAGTTTCAGAAGGCTGCAGGGCTGTCTCTGGAACACTGGGATCATTGGCACAGGGTGTCATGGTTCCAAGTGACAATGTGACTGTCTGCATTCATTTGGGTGCAGATGCTTCTTTAGTTTGAGATGCATCGCATTTTGGGGCCATAACAGGGAGCGAAATCACAAAGCTATGTAGAGGTGTTTGGAAAGGCTCTAAGGGCCATTCTCCAAATTGCTGGGGTTGGCTGCAACATGGATGGCAATTGTTGGGGATGGCAGAATGACAATTGAATTTGATAGGAGCATCAGTGCAGCTGATTGCGATGGGGGATGTACAAATGCCTTGGGAGGGGACTCAAAATGGAGTGAAAGCTAGCTCGTTATTACATAATAGGAGTTCAATACAGGGAAGCATTCATTTTATGTAGTGTGTCCCCTTAGAAATACAATATCTACATACATACACTTGTTAAAATTGAGATATTTGAACATAAGATGTAGGCTAAACATACAATGAAGACTTGGGGGGATGGAGCATTTTCTCTTTCAAGGTGGCAGGTAATGAACTGTAGGTCAGGTCAGATTGAGCAAGCAGACTTGGTATGGGAGGGAGACATACATGCATTACATTGCATATGTACTTGGCATGGATGCAGAGGAATGATGCTGACTTCATAGTGAAGTTGAGGTAGTAATAGGGTCCTGCATGTTGTATTTGGGTGCCCAAATGTCCACAAGTTCTTTGGTGGTTCTATTAGTGTGCATGCATCTTATCTCCATAGGTCATGATGTGGAGGATGGTACTCCTCTAGGTTGGAGGGTTGTCAGAGTATAGGTTGTAGTAAGGAGCAATGATGGTTACATTTACTTGCAAGTCAAGAAGATGTGTAAGTGAGATTTGCTTGCTTGAGTATGCACCACAATGGGATCAAACTTAGTGTTGACTTCGATGGAGTCCCCTTGGGATAGTAGAACTTCATGGATTGGTGTTATTGTTCCATCTTGATTTCTTTCCAAAATCTCCATGGGCCCATTCCATTCCCATGGGGGGCCTGGCAGTCTTGGATTGTGTGCATTCTGAGCAGTCATGTCATGTGCCAGAGGGAGGTCCCAAGGTAGAGATTCTTAGGCCTCAAGTGGTTGCTGATGGCCATGATTGGAAACATGATAAGAAAAAGAAGGGCATGTAGGGACATGCAATACCTTTGTAAAAACTTTCCTCTGCATGTGGAGATGGCTGCAGAACTGAACAGATGGAAGCAGGACTTTGAGAACTTGGCACACAAAGGTTGCCATGAGGTTCAAGCACTCAAGCTGATTCCACCATGCAGTGGTATTCCCAGCACTGCACAGAGACAGGCTCTGCACTGCATATGTGGCTTTCACACAATCTCTGCAGATTTCTCAGAATCATGGTGGTCTCTGAAAATATAAAACAAACCCATTCCAGTTTCCAAAATTCCCAACACAGAATTTGTCCAGGAAACTGTGGATACAGACAGATACAGGGTACAACACACTATAAGGTTCAGGGATGGGCAGTGTCTTGTAGATGAGCAGGTGTGACCACCTTTGATCAGCAGAGGTGGGATCTTGAGCAATAGTCACCCACTCAACCATATGGCTAAGAGAGGATGGGAAGGATTGCCATTGCTGTAGGTCATCAACAAGCATGCAGCTGTGAATAATTGCTTTCAGGTCCTCCAGCCAGAGGTCTGTGCTGAGTAAGTGACCTAGTGATGGTAGGAAACACATTGGGGGTATGGAGAGAAAAGACCAGCACTGTCCTTGATTATAAATGCGAGATTGGTGAAGCATGATTGTTCCTAATATAAGAGAGCTGAAATTGCTATAGTCTAGGCACCTCAGAACAGGGATGAAGTCAACAACATCGTCACCATAGTGTTTGGATGGCATTGGGAGTAGGTTGTGGCTGTTATGGCATCAAGATTTGCCAGGCACTCCAACTCATTATGCAGATTGTGCTGGAAATGACCAAGACATCGATGGGGTGAGAACATTCGAAAGATGGCTAAGCCTGACAAGGAACAAGCACAAGATAACATAACATATGTGTGCTGCACACCTCTCGCACTGGCTAAATCAATGATAACCTTTTCAAGTGTTGTCCCTTGAGCATTGTAATCAGTGAAGGCCCAGCCAGGTATTACTGGGACCTGGTGCCAAGTAATCTAGAATCTTCCTGTGTGTTCAGAAAAGTAAGAGAACATACAGTTTTGAGGGAACACAGCAACAATGTGTGGGTCTTCTCCAGGCAACAGAAGGGTGGACATGGGAACTGCCACATACACACAGTGAATAATGCATTTACCATGGACTGTAGTACAAACAATGTCATGCACAGTCCCATGCATGCCATTTATGACTTTTCTCGTGACTGACAGTTTTTCCAAGATAAGGACAGGCATGCCTGGAAACAGAGGAAGCTGTCCAAGGTAGTCCTTAGATTCTTTTGGCTGAACCAATGCTAATCAATTGTCTTCTTCGCCCATCAGGCATTCTCCATCACAGAAATGTTTGGCATAACAATATTCAAATGATTGACCAGTACTACAAGCAAAAAACTTCGCCATTTCTTCATTCCAATGATCACACAGGTGCTGCTCTGCAAAAACGATTGGATTGGGGCCTCAGCAAATTGTTGAAATTCATGTTTGTCATTTTTATGCAATTCAGTGAGTAGCCTTTGTTGGAGATAATGCAAATCAGAAGGCTGGCTGATGCTGGATGTATCTGCAGGACCCAATCTAATGCAGGCAAGCATCTTGATGAACATAGGATCCACCTGTGCTTGTTCATTTTGAATGAGCTGTATGACATGTGTTAAAGACCTCCATAGAAATGCACCAAATAGTTGCCACTGAGATTTCACCATTTCAAATGTACACCTTGTCAAGTTATTTACCACAGCATGTGAATATAATGCAGTACCATTTAGAGCATGGAACTGGGCCATATTGCCAGTGAAGATGACATTGACCCCACCAAAGGGCAAATCCTTTTTGGTCAGATCCCTGGCTTTGGCAAGACTGATCCGACTCGCAACGTCAGACAGAAGCTCTGCAGAGACCATCAAAACCTCATCCAAAACTAGATATGAGATGCCATGCCAAATGTCCTGCAATTCATCCATGTCCACATTATGAAACCTTTGCAGTGAGCTGAAGCTCCAGATCACATGATTTAAGTCATGTGACACACCTTTGCTGTGACCCTGAGTGCCAGATCATGTGACTAATGTCACATGACCAAGCCCCCACTGACTCCACAATGGGTTCTCACATCACCCCAGATTGCAGTGACATGGAGAATCCCCAGGGGCCATGGAGAATCTCCAACATGATATGGAGAATCCCCAGCCAGGCATGGAGAATCCCCAGCATGCCATGGAGAATCCCCAGCAGGCCATGGAGAATCTCCAGCATGACATGGAGAATCCCCAGTGGGCTGCATCAGGAAAACAAAACTTTTTCTAAGTGGTCTAATAATCTACACTACATCTAATGATGTCTTGATATTTGCAGCACTTTAGTGCTCATTGTCTAACATCATCTAATTCATGCTGTCTTACTGGCACACTTTTTTTTCTGTGGTCCTAATGTGGTCTGTGAGTGACTTATTGATATCTTCATGCCACTATATTACTGTAACTCTTGATTCATAGTACTTGTCACAACCATGCATTTACTCTAAGTCCCTACTCACTCCACACCCTACTCCACTGCTCATTCACACTCTCTGCACCAACTCCACCTGCACTCTACCATTTATGAGTCTCCTCCACTCTGCCTTCTGTTGGACTTGTACCAGTCTCTCATCAGACCATGCAGACCATCCTCCAAGAGGTCATGTGACCATCTTTCAGACTTCTTGTTGACAGTGCACAGTCAGGTACTCTGCAGCATGTGCACCACATGGTCCATCACCTGGACTGTTTCCTTTTTGGCTTGTTCTGTGTTACCTGTCATATGTTCTCCATCTTCTCTTCATTCATCATCCAGGAAGTTGTTACTTGAAAACTTATGAGTCTCCATATGTCAGTCCTGATTCCAGTTACTGTACCTCCATAGCAGCATAAAAGCATGTACAGTACTCCACTGTTCTTCAGTATGAATATCACCAAAGTTCCTACTCCATCTCTCTCCATCTTCTGCCTGTCAGAGTTATCTCCAAACATCTGTCTGGTCTCTTCCTCTGAAATATGAGGGCTGACATCATGCAAGGGGGTAGTGCACAAGCTAAACCTGACACCCTCACTCTGCTCCATTTCTGCCTCAGCTGACTTTGTCCCTGCCAATCCTCCACTAGTCAGAGTTACATTCATCTGTATCAGACTTGCTTCCACACCTCTCTCCAGACCTGGTTAAGCATCAGAGTTGTCAGAGTGGGCTCAGACTTGACAGTACTCTATAGAACCATATGTGTCTTGCTTAATTCACTTGCTCTATATGTTCCTTGGCATCCATTCCACTTATACATCTACCTTTCTGAGATAATTTGTGATTAGAACAGTTAGAACAACCACTGTTTTCCTGATGCATGGAGAATCCCCACCAGGACATGGCCTGGTAAAGTGGGTCTATTTAGCCTGGGGAAAACCCAGGTTCACCCTGGAAAAGGGTCTAATTACCCTATGGGAAGCACATGTTCTGCCTGGAAAGCAGGTCTATTTACCCTGGGGAAACCCAGGTCAGCCTAGAATGTAGGTGTATTTAGCCTGGGGAAATCCCAGGTTCACCTGGAAAGCAGGTCTATTTAGCCTGGGGAATGCCCAGGATCAACCTGGAAAGGGGGTCTATTTAGCCTGGAGAAAGTCCAATTTGGACCCCAGCTACCCTTTCATTTGATGTATAATATATATATATTATGGAGAAAATGTTTTCTCCAACCATATTAAATTGCTGCCCTGGAGAATCTCCAGGAATGGTGGTGGAGAATCCCCAAAAGTTGGGAATTCCCAACAAAATGACACCTATTAGGTTAATACTTATATCAAAATCTCCAGACCTAATAGGTCTCCAAGGGGGGTTGACTGAAAACCTTGAATAACAACATCAAATGCCTTAGCTGCAGCAGCAGGATGCAAAGCAACAAAGACTGCTCATTCATAAGCATTCAACTCATGCCACCAAGTAACCTCCATTCCACCATAATGAGCAACAAGGAAATTGGTTTTGTCATGTGGATTCAAGGTAAGAAAGAACACAGGGGTACCTAGTCACTGTGTCAAAGCCCAGATTTCATTGCAATGGCACAACTTATATCCATCACTGCCAGGCAATGACCAACATACCACATTAAGTTCTCAAAGCACATGCAAAGCCCTCTTCTCACCCACAGAGTCCATGTGCACCTTGGGATTCCATTTTAATTTCTCAGCCAATGATATTATATTTGACTCTACCTTCCACACATCATTCACAAGGCTGTGTCACTGTGCAGATGGTATGCTAAATGTGGTGTTCTCACTCACAGCCCATTTCTGCAAAATGTTCCAACATATGAAGGGGAAAGCTGTGTCCCATGCAAAAGGGGAGTCAACCTGCTGCAGCAGATTTCTGAGCTGACAATGAAATGAAATTTGTTGATCTGGATGTCAAGCTGGATGGTTAAAGGCACTGATGCCCCATGGATCCAAATGAGGAAAAACTGCAGTCATAAAGCCCAGTAAGTTCTCAATCATCATCTCAGAACCTGTCTGACTCACTAGAAATTTTTTGTGACTCAATGCATGAGCCAAAGAATGTCCTCCTGGAGGTCATACTGACAAACAGAATGTGCTGTCCAAGCTGGATGAGCTGAGAGGGGGCAGACAAGGATGGGATGTACCAGGATGCTTCAGGATGGAAGCTAGTAGGAATTCCTGGTAAATATACATAGCCATGGTCACCAGCAAATGGGACAAGCAAAATGATTGATGTGGAGGTGGCCATATCAGAACAATTAGCAAAATGAGCATCTTTTGGAGGGAGTGCTGTAGAAATGTGTGGAGTGCACAGATCCTTTCCAACTTTGGAAAGTAGGATTGCATGGCTAAGCACTACAAGCAAGTGTGGGAATGGTGTCAATATCTGCAGACATGGTGGAGATACATCAAAAACCAGAATGCCATATGCAGGTGCTTAAGAATTTTTATTTGCAATTAGCTCACTTCCTTCTTTTTTCTTTGGCATTGATGACTCATTCCTGTGCAAAGGATGACTGCCAACAATCCTGGCTGTCATTCTATCCATGAGGGCTATAGTCTTCATCTCCATTCATCAGCAGTATCCATGTCCACATCAACAAACACCTTTGGTGTGTGACAGCAATCAGTAACTGACATGTGTGCCTTTCTTGGACTTGTCCATTACATCACCAACCATCTCCCCAATCTCATGGAACATACATGTATCCTGAATGCACTAATGACCCAAACTGTGGAGCTCAAGTTCCCAATCTGGACTGATGACCATCAGCAGGCCTTTCAGGCTATCAAGGATCTAGTACTCTGCCCCCACTGATCTAGTAGTACTATTGACCACAACAATCCAGGTGACAATCACATTTTTCTTACATGTGATGCCTCAGACTTCTGTACAGGTGCAATCCTCTCATGGGGACCTACCTGGGAGACTGCATGACTGGTTGCCTTTGATTCTATGCCTCTGTGTGGTGCTGAGCTCAACTACCCCATGCATGAAAAGGAACCCCTCACCATCATCCACACCCTGAAGAAGTGGAGGGTCAAGTTGCTTGGTGCCCCAGTGGTTATCACATGTACACAGATCATTGTACCCTTCAGAGTGTTGCCCTACAGTGCAACCTCTCCCAACACCAGGCCTGATGGCAGGAGTATATGTCACAGTTTGACCTGTCTATCCATTATGTTCTGGGCAAGCATAATGTGGGCACTGATGTGCTGTCTTGTTGCTCAGATGATGTTCCTCCTGTTGCTGCAGTAGAGATATTGAAAGGTTATACAGAAGATCCCTTCTGTTGATGTCTCTTCTCATTTCTTGACTCCCTCCCTGGCCAACAGGAATGTGATGGTCTGTTGTACCTTGCAGGTCATCTGGTGATCCCTTGCATGCACTCTCTTCATGAACACTTCTTTCATCTTGCCCACAATGCCTTGGGCCACTTCAGCACAGATAAGACATATGCAGCCCTACAAAACTCTTTCTACTGGCCTAACATGCACCATGATCTTGCATCTGTGTATATCCCTGCTTGCACCCACTGTATGTGCAACAAGTCTCTGACTACAGCACCTGCAGGCCCTCTACACCTCTTGCCTGTCCCTGATGCTTGTGGAAACTCAGTTGCCATCAACTTCATTGGTCCCTTACTGGAGGATCACAGCTTCGACATGATCATCACCATGACAGATCATCTTGGTGCTGATATGTGCCTTTTGCGCTGTTGGAGTTCCATCACAGCCACAGAGTTTGCCTCACCATTCTTTGACCACTGGTATTGTGAGAACAGTCTCCCCTTGGAGATCACATCAGACAGGGATAAGCTTTTAATGTCTCACTTTTGGAGGTCACTTCACAAACTGACAAGTGTTAAGCTTAAAATGGCATTGTCTTACCATTCTCAGATGGATGGAGCAAGTGAGTGTACTAACAAGACCATTAACCAATACATTCAATTTCACATCAAGCATAATCAGAAAGGCTGGGTCAAGGTCCTGCCTAGGGTACATATCTACATCATGAATACACTTAATAATAGCACAGGGTTTTCCCCCTTCCAATTACACCTCAGATGCTCCCCTCATCTCTTGCCCCCCATCTCCACTTCAGAGACCAATGTGGATGATCACAGTGATGCAGCCAGTTTCCTGGCTTGTTTGGCTATGGATGTTCTTGAGGCATGCAATAATTGCCTTGCAGCTAGGGTGGCTCAGGCCCATGTGGCCAACTGCCATCACATCCTTGACCTGAAGTTTGTGGTCAGGGACAAGGTTTGGCTATCTACAAAACATTGTCATCATGAGTATATTGCTAATGGTACCAATTGAGTAGCCAAATTTATACCTCAGTATGATGGACCATATACCATTTTATTGGCTTCCCCAGAGATGTCTACATACATCCTGGACATGCCTTGTGTGACAAATGCATGTACCACATTCCATGTTAGCCAACTATGCACCTTCATGCCCAATGACACAATGCTTTTCCCCTCATGTGAGCTGCCTCACCTGGGCCTTGTGGTCATGGCAGATGGCCAGCTGGAGAATTTGATTGAGTGGATATTGGATGAGAAGTGGGCTGGAAGGTCAAAGAAATATTTGGTGCAGTGGTTAGGGTTTGGGCCAGAGGATGATGAGTGGTTGACAAAGAAATATTTGGAGGATTGTGAGGTGTTGGACACTTGGGAAAGGGAGCCCCCACTATAGGAATGAAGTTGATGGTTTGGATCAGAGTTGGAGGTTTGGATCAGTGATGAAGAAGAAGTTGAAGAAGAATTGCTCACTTGCACTCACCCCTCTTCCCCCCAATTTCTCTTTTTTATTGGTTGGGAGGGTGTAAGCATACACTTACTACTTACACATGCACCACTCACATGCCACTTACAATATCACATCACACTATTATGTTTCCTATCATGCCCTTGTTGTCAAGTCCAGGCCTACCCTGAGCAACTCCAATGTTGGACAGGGTCTGGAGAGAGGTACAGAAGCAAGTCTGACATAGAAGAAAGAAACTCCAACTAGCAGAGTGTCAGCAGAGACAAAGTCCACCAAGGCAGAGGCAGAGTGGAGTGAGGGCATTGGGTTTAGCTTGTGTGCTACCCCTTGCACAATCTCAGCCCTTGCATTTCAGAGGTAGAGACCAGATGGACAGTCAGAGGTAACTCCAACAGACAGAAGATGGAGAGAGAAGGAGTAGGAACTAAGTTGATATTCATACTGAGGAGCAGCAGAGTATAGTACATGCTTTTATACTACTATGGAGGTATAGTAATTGGAATCAGAACTGACATATGGGGACTCATAAATTTTCAAGTAACAACTTCCTAGACAACAAATGAAGGGAAGGCAGAAAACATATGACAGGTAACATAGAACAAACCAAAAAGGAAACAGTCCAGGTGCTGCATGCACTGCAGAGTACCTGACTGCATGCTGTCAAGGAGAAGTCCAAAAGGAGATCACATGACCCCTCAGAGAATGGTTTGCATGGTCCAATGGTAGATCAGTACAAGTCCAACAGCAGTCAGAGTGGAGAAGGTTCATAAATGACAGAGGATGGGTGGAGTTGGTTTGGAGTGAGTGAATGAATGACTGGCGGAGAAGGGTGTGCAGTGAGTGAGGACTTAGGATAAATGCATGGTTGTGACACTCATTCTGTGTCAGGGCATGCAGATCCCTACTGTGTTGTACTGTTTGGATCCTGGGGGTATATATACCAGTGCTGCATGTATGTGCATCTCTTCTTTCCCTCTTTCTCCCTTGATCATCTTGTACCAGCATATATGCTTGGTGGTCCAATCCACATGCCTGTCCACATTCTGTTGTTGTTGTGATCTGTCCTGAGTGTACTCACCCCTACTGTGGTGAGTTCCACCAGGTGATGGTGGAACTCTAAACCATAACTGGCTCACAATTGGTGCAATTCCACTCAGGCTAGCAGCAATCAGCAGTGCTGCAGTGGAACCAGATCAGCCCTCAGCAGCATGCTGCAAAAAATGCACAAGTAAAGTGTGGCAACAGCACCTACAGTGGCTCAAAAAACTGTCTGCATGTTTGCATATTTTACACTAGTTATGACTAAATTCAATAACCCCTAACCCTAGCCCTAAACCATGAGTGTATGAAATAAAATACTTACCCTTGGCTTTCTATGGGTCCAAGAATTAAGTAATTTGGATAGGAATTGATAGAATAGCAACCATTTGAATATGACATGTCATGCAGACAGTTTTTTGACTTTATAAAAATCCAACTATCTAGTACTTGGTATGAGCTCCTTTGGCCTTGATAACTGCTTCAACCCTTCTAGGCATGCTTTCTATTCATTTTTGACACTCTTCCACAGAAATCTTCCCCCACTCCACTACCACCCTTTCCCATAATTGATGAACTCCTGTAGGAGCACTCTCATAACCTGAGAGATCTTTTGAGGTGATTCCAAGTGTGTTCAATTGGGTTGAGGTCTGGAGATTGTGCAGGCCAGTCTAGAAGCTTGATATCCTGCTCTTTAAACCATTTATGGGCTCTTCTAGAGGTATGCTTGGGGTCATTATCTTGTTGAAAGATAATGTCATCTTCTGGAATTCCAGATTCCTCCATGCTTTGAAGCAACCCTTCCTGCAAAATGGCCACATACTGTTCAGCATCCATCCTTCCCTCAACTGCACTCAGAACCCCAACACCATTCCACCCTATACATCCCCAATCATGAGTGAACATCCTCCAAACTTGACTGTACCTTTGACCTCTCTAGAAATAAGCCCTTCACCCTTCTTTTGCCACACATACTCTTGTCCATCTGACCCAATCCTGTTGATTTTGGTCTCATCTGACCATATAACTCTCTTCCAGTCCTCCACAGTCCAATGCTGATACTTAAGAGCAAAGGCTAACCTCTTCTTCTTGTGACCAGTAGAAAGCAATGGCTTTTTCCCCTTCACCACAGCCTTCAATGAGGTTTCTTTGAGTGTATTTCTCACTGTCTAAGAAGAAACAGGACTATCAACAACAGAGTTGATGAAATGAGTGGCTTGAACAGCATTTTTGGCCTTGCCAGTAAGGATTTGCCAAACAATAGCTCTCTTGTTGGTAGAGGAAAGCTTGGAAGGGCAACCACCATGAAGCCTAGACCTCTCTGGTTGGATTTCCTGAAGAACCTGAGATACTGTAGACTTCCCTAGACCAGTCTGTGAGGCAATCTTCCTAGTGGACAGGCCAAGAGAGGCAAGAGAGATGATGTTTTGTCTTTGAGAGGTGGACATGGACTTCATGGTGATGATGAGAAAATGAGCAGAGGGTGGTGCGGTTTATATATGTTGGATCATACTCAATACATAAAGGTAACATAATAGAACCCTTGATGGATGTATGTAACAATATAACAGCATGCCAGGGTCAATATATATAATCAAAACTTTAAGTCAAAAAACTGTCCACATAACATGTCATTTTCAAATGGCTGCTATTCTATTAATTCCTATCCAAATCACTTGATTCATGGACCAATAGAAAGCCAAGAGTAAGTACCTTATGTCATACACTCATGGTTCAGGGCTA
Organism: Pisolithus orientalis; assembly: GCF_024613125.1. NCBI lineage: Eukaryota > Fungi > Basidiomycota > Agaricomycetes > Boletales > Pisolithaceae > Pisolithus > Pisolithus orientalis. The sequence goes on along the minus strand of NW_026260907.1, from coordinate 13,063 downwards.
GGGTTAGGGGTTATTGCATTTAGTCATAACTAACATAAAACATACAAACATGTGGACAGTTTTTTGAGCCACTGTATGCAAAGAGACGCAGATGATGGCATATACAAGCTTCATAAGCATCACTCTGGCTTCAGGTTTGCTAGGTAGCTTTGGACATAGTCCAGTAGAAAGTAGCTTGTCACCATCCAACAAAAGTCAAGAAGCTTGATGCCTTGCCCTGATGTCATGTATGGAATCAAGGTTTTGAGGCAAGGATTTCACTACAAACTTTGCCCAGGGTCTTTCAAAAAGGAGTCTTGCATCATCATTTTCAGTTCAAATACAGTGTGATTAGGAGGGGGGCCATGATATATTGGTGGATTCAAAGTACAGGGGTCATCAGAGAGGTCATATTTTGTGATGATGATGATGATGAGTTTGTTGCCTGATTTGGGAACCAATGACATCAGACTGATATGTATCTTCAACAAAGATGCTTGGTCAGAGGGCTAACTTTTGTGACTTGCTCTTAAAATTCATGTATTCCATCAGAGCCTATTTACATTTGTTCATACTTGTAGCAATCTTGGAAGATATGAAGCTAGGAAGTTACATACTATCAACAAATTCCAGGGTACTTGGAGGCACTCATTTAGCACTCCCAATTTTTTTCATTGCAAGTGAATTTGAAGCTCAGATTAGTGGCGAGGTTGCCACACTTTTGCCTGTGGTGTCTGGCTCAAATTGTAAACCCTCTAACTGGGAAGTCATGGAGTCCATGGAGTCATTTACAGCCTGATCAGCCTGTTGAGTAGAAGAAAATGGTGCTGAGGTAAATGCATATTGTGTTTCCTTAGTGTTGGAGGGACCTGGAGGTTTCAAAGAGCTTCCAGGTGTCGACACTGTTTCTATGCTTGGGTCCCTGTGCAGGAGATCAATTGGAGAAGTATACTAGGCACAAGGATAAGTAAGGTAAAGAAAAGGGTTGAGTAGGCATGCTCACCTCAGTCATGGACAAGTAGTGACAATGTCTGAGGTGATGAATCTACTGTGTGAAACTAAATACTGTAGGTATTACAATACTGAAACCTGCAGATGTTGAATCTGCAACTTACATGACAAGGGCAGTCTGTTTGAGATGTGCTACATTCTTTGTAAGTAATGAGGAATGTGCACATAAGTGCAAGACACAATGAATACAATAGGCACAAGGGCATGAAAGTTAATTGTGCAGTCAACAGTAATGTAAAGTGTGAAAACCTAAGCAGAAAGTAATTCTCATGTCTCAGAGCAGATGCATTCAGGCTACACATGACTTGCCAAATCTAACAAGGCCTCCATGAGAGGTGCTTCCCCCCCAGCTACATGTGTGCTCTCCTCAAATACAAACAGCATAGATTCTGCTTCATTTCCTGTGAGGAAACCCACCACCCTCCTTTTGCATGCAGAAGCCAAGTCCAATCCCCAAATGACGGATGCTGGTTATCACTTGACTTTGCCATCATGCCCCATTGGCACTCCCTACCTTTTGCTACATTCTACTGCTTGGGTATTGTCAACACCATCTGGACTAGGCTGGAGGGCATGTTTGTGGCTCTTCCTTGTTATGTGTCCCACCTATCCTCCACATTATTGACAACTGCTCATATGCCACACTCTGCCACCCCATAAACCACTAACTCATACCTTTAAATAGATACAACATCTACCACCCAACATAAAACCAACAAAAACAAGTAGTTATGTTTTGCCTTCGTAGACAGCACACTCATAGAACAAACAATCCCATAAAGACATTTCCCTACCATGGCAACTGCATTTCAATAACGATGTGAATGTGACGTGTAAAAGTGCCCTGCATCCAGGAGCGACCGGAGGGCTATTGTATGATATCCATACAGACATACCTGACAAGGTATCCCTAGAGCAATACACTATAGTCTTCACTTCACCTTTTTCTGACTCGTTTTTGGCATGAATTTCACTTTATTTTCTGCCGCGAGCGTGGTAAGTTGGTGAGTGGTCGTCCATTTTTCCATATCTTTCCCATTGTTGCGCAATGATGTAATCAAGTCCTCCTTTACCGTTTCGAACTCCCTCCCAAGGCGCCCAGCGTGAATTGTCGCGAGTCGACAAAGGACTGTCGCGTATTGCCACGCTCCCAACGGTGTAGAAATGTCCAGCCTTTCAACTAGCCGTTCAAAGAGGTGGACGATCTGCTTATGGTAAAAAGTCAGACGGCTACATGTACGACATTCGCTGGGGGGTGCCACGTACATTGTCATCATCTCGTAGGACTGCCGCAGGTAAGGACACAACAGGGCCATCGGCCTTAACCCCATATACAGGGAAGTTCGCGACTCCAACGGTCTGCAAGAACTTGACTGACGCGGTGAGGTACATCCTGAGCTGATTCGTTGTTTTCGCCAGATCACCAGATTTCTTCTTGTATTGCACCACAACAACAGGCAGGTCTAAAAGTGTGGCATCTGGCTCAAATTGTAAACCCTCTAACTGGGAAGTCATGGAGTCCATGGAGTCATTTACAGCCCGATCAGCCTGTCGAGTAGAAGAAAATGGTGCTGAGGTAAATGCGTATCGTGTTTCCTTAGTGTCGGAGGGACCTGGAGGTTTCAAAGAGCTGCCAGGCGTCGACGCTGTTTCTATGCTTGGGTCCCTGTGCAGGGGATCAATCGGAGCACCGTCGTTGCGCCCAGAAACCTTCGTTACATCTCCGCGCGTGGAAGCCCAGGTGGCATCGTTCCGCCTCGAAGGCTTGGCCGCATCGTCGGCCCTGCCCCTGGCAGTCGGCGGGGCGCGATGGACGAGTGGGAACTGACCAAGATCTTCAACTGTTGCGTTTGAGAGCTTCACCCGCAAACAACCCAATGCATCACATTTTCCATCCTTCGGGGACATTCCAAGCCTTGTGATCGTCTCTGATTCTTTCTCCGTCTTCCTCTGCGTCACCCAATGCGAAAACCGACCACAAACGTACGAAGCACTGTCCGTTTCTCTGTCTGCTTCGGCGCTCGCATCAGAAGCACTGGCGCGTGAATCGAGCCATCTTCTCGTGATGTCAGGATCAAACTCAAGTAGCCGAAACACCAAAACTTCAAATTCCCATGTGGCGCGTTGCAGCAAATCGCTCTTGGGAAAGCGGAGGGTAGTTTCAAGACTAGAGGGTTGTCAGAAATGATCCATTATGTCAACAACAACGCACGTTGGGCGAACTTGTAAATCTTCAAGATGTGCGACGGGCTTGTCGCCACCCAAGAGTGTTCCAGCATCGACCTGAACGAGACGTATGAAGAAGTCGAACAGAAAACGATCATGGTCATGACGCCACGATACTTCATACTCATCGCCAATAACTTTCTTTTCGCGGGAACGGCGGGGCGCTTGGAAGATCGCAGAGAAACACTGTTCAAGAATTCGCAAATCGAATGGGAATTCATCCGGATGGAAAAGTTTCACTGCGTTTCGGGACTTCAGAATGGCAACACTAGCGAGCAACTCTTGGATGCATGGCTCAAGTGCAGCATCAACGGGCGGTAGATTGTCCTGTGAGTGACGATGAGCAAATGGAAATACACAACATACAATGACGCACTCTGACGTTCCACGTCATCGGCCAAATGAAGCCCGTCATTGCAATGTATTCATCATGAAAGAACTTCGGATCAAATGCGAGAGACTTTGGCAATACTTTTCGATCCAATAGCCAACTAAACATCCTGTCATCATTGGCCTCCGAGGTGTCCGCAAAGCTACCCAATAAAATGAAAATGTTCATCAAGAATGAATGATGGCGCCTGAAAAATACATACCAAGAACATGACATTTGCGAAACTTGAAGCAAAGTTGGAATGGTGTCAAACATTTCACTGGCAGGTGGGCTGGTCGTGTCCTCGCCTTCACCAAGCCTAACGATGTCCCTGGGAGTGGCCAATGGTTACAAAAGGACACCACTGTGAGATAACACTCACGGGATGGATGGACCTTCTCGCGCAGGTCGAACCGCAGCGGGACTGCTGGTCCGTGGTGGCACGTCCCTATAATAGTCTGTTGGAGAAGGGGAGGAAGAAAATGAGAGGACGAACTCTGAATATTTCTGGCTCTCCTGCCACTTTATAATCCTATCTCGGATGTTCTGCATCTTTGAAGGGAAAACAGCGTCTTCTTCCCGAGCGTCCGAATCGACCCGCCAAGAACGGGCCGTGTGGGTTTGGGTCTCGGCGGCAATGGTGCCCACAACATTCCTAACGCTGTCACGGAGATCACATATAGGTGATTCTAGACTCATGAGCAGTCGCGAGACGGCAAGAGATATGAGCGGTGATGATAAATCTAGGGTGGCAGACGTCTCTATGCTGCCGAGATGCACGCGTGGCTGAATACGAGGTCAGTGTCGGGAGGAGGGGGGGGGGAGGGGGGGACAGAAAAATGTTTGGTACTCACGAGGTCACGGCCTTGAGAGTCGTCCTCTAGCCATCCGACGTACAGACGGATGATCGTGTCATATTTTGAGAATACTATTCCAATCAATGGGTCATCGATGTGCCATACACGTCGCTGATAGAGTGTAGTCGCACATGGTTTTTGTTTGTACAAAATTGTTTTCGTACACAAGAACCATATCTAAAGAGCGTGGGAACTGCTAAAAACTGCTGTTAAGGGTGCTTGGACTAATGTGTGGTTCAATCCCGAATCGCGAACTATTTTCGGATTCAATTCCACGTGGGTAACAGACCTGTCTGAGCTTGCCGTGGGTTTAAAACGAGCCAGTATCGTTAATCGACTAACATTCCTCACTCCGACAGCGTGCATGGAGTCGTATGTGAACTCGATTAGTGAGGAAGTCTTGCGCAGCGAGGATATCTCTACCTGGCCCCGCGCTACCGTCCAGCTCGCCCAGTCTATACGCGATGCGTTCAAGGTGCCTACATGGTTGAAATCAGTGAGTGTATGACGGTCTATTCAATTCTGAACTGTTTACCTTGGGCTGGCTTCCGAAGGAACTCCCCCCGTATACGGACAAGCGGGCTTTCCATCTACTTGACCAACTACGGGCGATAGACGACGAGTCGATGCGCCACTTGTGGGTGGACATAGATACGGTCGGCGACAATTCGCGTCGACGACTCCATTTCGCCTTTGCCACCGCCCTCTCCGACTGTGCCAGGATTCAGGTTGCCGCCGAAATGGAGGAATCATCAGAAACACCTGTGCCCAAGGAATCTTTCGTCGTGATCCTTGTGCGGAACGCCATCTTGAATGTCATCTCAGGGCTCTCTTCACTGTAAGTCGATCTTACCCCTCATTTGCTTGTATTCATCAATCTGCATCATTCAGCGAGGACGTCCTGGTGGCGCTTCCCCGTCAGCTTGGTGGGGAGCCAACTCCGGCACTGAAGTACATGAGAAAGAATCTCAACGCACCACTCGTCATTTCAATCTGCGAGAAAATGCCTGTCGAGGAAGAAGAGAAAGACGGCAACGGACAGTCGGAGCAGGAGGAATCTAGCGACGAATGTTGGCCGGTCCAGATTCCGCGGTCAGTGACGATGTCCGAGTTCCTTGCAACGCCCACAACAGTCGAAGAGGTGGAGGAAGAGGTCGAAGATGATCCCGGAGTTCTCTCCCCACAGTTTGAGGCCCACTTCCTCGCATATCCTCCATCTTCCCCTTTGCCATCTACTTGTCACATACCTGTGCTCTGCATGGCCACCGAGAAGCATCTTCCAGTGGTGATGACTAGTTTACTCTATCAGCGACGTGTATGGCACATCGATGACCCATTGATTGGAATAGTATTCTCAAAATATGACGCGATCATCCGTCTGTACGTCGGATGGCTAGAGGACGACTCTCAAGGCCGTGACCTCGTGAGTACCAAACATTTTTCTGTCCCCCCCTCCCCCCCCCTCCTCCCGACACTGACCTCGTATTCAGCCACGCGTGCATCTCGGCAGCATAGAGACGTCTGCCACCCTAGATTTATCATCACCGCTCATATCTCTTGCCGTCTCGCGACTGCTCATGAGTCTAGAATCACCTATATGTGATCTCCGTGACAGCGTTAGGAATGTTGTGGGCACCATTGCCGCCGAGACCCAAACCCACACGGCCCGTTCTTGGCGGGTCGATTCGGACGCTCGGGAAGAAGACGCTGTTTTCCCTTCAAAGATGCAGAACATCCGAGATAGGATTATAAAGTGGCAGGAGAGCCAGAAATATTCAGAGTTCGTCCTCTCATTTTCTTCCTCCCCTTCTCCAACAGACTATTATAGGGACGTGCCACCACGGACCAGCAGTCCCGCTGCGGTTCGACCTGCGCGAGAAGGTCCATCCATCCCGTGAGTGTTATCTCACAGTGGTGTCCTTTTGTAACCATTGGCCACTCCCAGGGACATCGTTAGGCTTGGTGAAGGCGAGGACACGACCAGCCCACCTGCCAGTGAAATGTTTGACACCATTCCAACTTTGCTTCAAGTTTCGCAAATGTCATGTTCTTGGTATGTATTTTTCAGGCGCCATCATTCATTCTTGATGAACATTTTCATTTTATTGGGTAGCTTTGCGGACACCTCGGAGGCCAATGATGACAGGATGTTTAGTTGGCTATTGGATCGAAAAGTATTGCCAAAGTCTCTCGCATTTGATCCGAAGTTCTTTCATGATGAATACATTGCAATGACGGGCTTCATTTGGCCGATGACGTGGAACGTCAGAGTGCGTCATTGTATGTTGTGTATTTCCATTTGCTCATCGTCACTCACAGGACAATCTACCGCCCGTTGATGCTGCACTTGAGCCATGCATCCAAGAGTTGCTCGCTAGTGTTGCCATTCTGAAGTCCCGAAACGCAGTGAAACTTTTCCATCCGGATGAATTCCCATTCGATTTGCGAATTCTTGAACAGTGTTTCTCTGCGATCTTCCAAGCGCCCCGCCGTTCCCGCGAAAAGAAAGTTATTGGCGATGAGTATGAAGTATCGTGGCGTCATGACCATGATCGTTTTCTGTTCGACTTCTTCATACGTCTCGTTCAGGTCGATGCTGGAACACTCTTGGGTGGCGACAAGCCCGTCGCACATCTTGAAGATTTACAAGTTCGCCCAACGTGCGTTGTTGTTGACATAATGGATCATTTCTGACAACCCTCTAGTCTTGAAACTACCCTCCGCTTTCCCAAGAGCGATTTGCTGCAACGCGCCACATGGGAATTTGAAGTTTTGGTGTTTCGGCTACTTGAGTTTGATCCTGACATCACGAGAAGATGGCTCGATTCACGCGCCAGTGCTTCTGATGCGAGCGCCGAAGCAGACAGAGAAACGGACAGTGCTTCGTACGTTTGTGGTCGGTTTTCGCATTGGGTGACGCAGAGGAAGACGGAGAAAGAATCAGAGACGATCACAAGGCTTGGAATGTCCCCGAAGGATGGAAAATGTGATGCATTGGGTTGTTTGCGGGTGAAGCTCTCAAACGCAACAGTTGAAGATCTTGGTCAGTTCCCACTCGTCCATCGCGCCCCGCCGACTGCCAGGGGCAGGGCCGACGATGCGGCCAAGCCTTCGAGGCGGAACGATGCCACCTGGGCTTCCACGCGCGGAGATGTAACGAAGGTTTCTGGGCGCAACGACGGTGCTCCGATTGATCCCCTGCACAGGGACCCAAGCATAGAAACAGCGTCGACGCCTGGCAGCTCTTTGAAACCTCCAGGTCCCTCCGACACTAAGGAAACACGATACGCATTTACCTCAGCACCATTTTCTTCTACTCGACAGGCTGATCGGGCTGTAAATGACTCCATGGACTCCATGACTTCCCAGTTAGAGGGTTTACAATTTGAGCCAGATGCCACACTTTTAGACCTGCCTGTTGTTGTGGTGCAATACAAGAAGAAATCTGGTGATCTGGCGAAAACAACGAATCAGCTCAGGATGTACCTCACCGCGTCAGTCAAGTTCTTGCAGACCGTTGGAGTCGCGAACTTCCCTGTATATGGGGTTAAGGCCGATGGCCCTGTTGTGTCCTTACCTGCGGCAGTCCTACGAGATGATGACAATGTACGTGGCACCCCCCAGCGAATGTCGTACATGTAGCCGTCTGACTTTTTACCATAAGCAGATCGTCCACCTCTTTGAACGGCTAGTTGAAAGGCTGGACATTTCTACACCGTTGGGAGCGTGGCAATACGCGACAGTCCTTTGTCGACTCGCGACAATTCACGCTGGGCGCCTTGGGAGGGAGTTCGAAACGGTAAAGGAGGACTTGATTACATCATTGCGCAACAATGGGAAAGATATGGAAAAATGGACGACCACTCACCAACTTACCACGCTCGCGGCAGAAAATAAAGTGAAATTCATGCCAAAAACGAGTCAGAAAAAGGTGAAGTGAAGACTATAGTGTATTGCTCTAGGGATACCTTGTCAGGTATGTCTGTATGGATATCATACAATAGCCCTCCGGTCGCTCCTGGATGCAGGGCACTTTTACACGTCACATTCACATCGTTATTGAAATGCAGTTGCCATGGTAGGGAAATGTCTTTATGGGATTGTTTGTTCTATGAGTGTGCTGTCTACGAAGGCAAAACATAACTACTTGTTTTTGTTGGTTTTATGTTGGGTGGTAGATGTTGTATCTATTTAAAGGTATGAGTTAGTGGTTTATGGGGTGGCAGAGTGTGGCATATGAGCAGTTGTCAATAATGTGGAGGATAGGTGGGACACATAACAAGGAAGAGCCACAAACATGCCCTCCAGCCTAGTCCAGATGGTGTTGACAATACCCAAGCAGTAGAATGTAGCAAAAGGTAGGGAGTGCCAATGGGGCATGATGGCAAAGTCAAGTGATAACCAGCATCCGTCATTTGGGGATTGGACTTGGCTTCTGCATGCAAAAGGAGGGTGGTGGGTTTCCTCACAGGAAATGAAGCAGAATCTATGCTGTTTGTATTTGAGGAGAGCACACATGTAGCTGGGGGGGAAGCACCTCTCATGGAGGCCTTGTTAGATTTGGCAAGTCATGTGTAGCCTGAATGCATCTGCTCTGAGACATGAGAATTACTTTCTGCTTAGGTTTTCACACTTTACATTACTGTTGACTGCACAATTAACTTTCATGCCCTTGTGCCTATTGTATTCATTGTGTCTTGCACTTATGTGCACATTCCTCATTACTTACAAAGAATGTAGCACATCTCAAACAGACTGCCCTTGTCATGTAAGTTGCAGATTCAACATCTGCAGGTTTCAGTATTGTAATACCTACAGTATTTGTGCAAATCCATAGAGTTATCTGTGACTTGGTCAACACCTTTCAGCATGTGAGGCATGTCAAGAATGATGGGGGAGGAGGGGGAAAAGCAGTCAGATGAGGTATTTCAGTAAAGTCATGCCTTACCTGACATAAAAAAACCCATGGAGTTATTCAGTAAAATGGCAGGTTGTTGGGATGGAATAATGATGCTTGTGGTGATTACATGAGTAGTGAGTGGAACAAAAGGAAAATATCAGAAAAGAAGATTGGTGTCATGCTTTATCATGATAAATACCAGGTGGAACGAACCACAAGGAATATACAACAACCAATACAGAAAGAGTACATACCACTTCGTAATAACATACACATGCAATGGTAGTGAGCAGAATGGAAGATGTAATAACAAAAATGGAGGAGATACATTGCTAATAAGTGGAGACTCGAACCCCTGAAGGCCCAAAACAGAGGGAATATGTACCACTTGGTAATGGAATACATGTGCAATGGCAGTAAGCAGAGAGCCTTGGAAGATGAGCTCTGTTCATGTGGGTTTCATGTGTGTGATTGACAATGAAACATTGGTAAATGCCAGAACAGCAAGAGAACAGTAAGGAAGATGCAACAACCAAGACAGAGGGAATATGTACCACTTAGTAATATGATACATGTGTGACAACAGTGAATGGAAAGGCTCAGACAATGCCATGACTCTGTTCCCAAGGGTCTCATAGATGCAATCAATGAGAACCTTTGAGGGCTCCAAACCCCCAAGGGTGCCAAGCCCTCAACTCTTGTGGACAACTGTGCCAAATGGTCAGGGCAAGAATGGATGGAGGTCAGTAACAACACATCCATGAACAGATCCCAATCTTGAAACCTTTGTATTTGTGATATCTCCACTTACCTGCACCAGGTGGAAAATCCATTAGTAGTTGTGTTGTTGGTTACACTTGAGCCAAATTAAGAATTAAAAATAAACAGCAAAGCTTTATACAAAACAAGTATGTTTACAGGGTCACCATGAAAAATACTCTGGTCAAAGTATGCCAACACCCATCCACCAGGGATGGATCCCTTGGTTCTACATCCAGATGTCTGCAGACAAGAACAGTGGCAGAGTCAGGGGTGTCAGTGGACGTTAGATGGATTGATACAGGTGGAGTGGGGACCTCCAGTCTGATGGGGGAAAAGGGGAGGAAAGGGACCACAGTGGTGCCCTCCTGACAGGATGACGACATTGAGGGAGCTGAACTTGATGGAAATGATAGTGCTATGGGAGATGATTACTGTCAAGGAACAAAAATCTTGGAAAATCACCCACCTTCACACTGGGATCTCAAAAGTAGGATGTTGGCAAGGGTTGCAGCATCGACTGTGCTCAGTTCAAGATGCAAAACAATAGTGATTAGAGTGCCTGCATAACCCTTGAATGTTAGCTATCAGACAGTGGTTAGAAAATCATGCACTTAGGTTGATGGCACTTATGCTTCACCCATTATCAAGTGAGGGTGGCTGGCACATAGTGAGATGAGGATTGGAAGGGAGAGGGAGAGAAACACAGACAATATTGTAAGTCAATAGGCAGATCTCCAACAGAAGGTTCTTCTTCCCCATTTGTTAGCAGCCATGGAATAACATGTAGAATCTGCCTCGGTGAATCCTGCATGCACAGTCTGTAGAGATGTCATAATTACACTCTTGTTAAATGGATCATTGTGCACCCCAGGTAAAGAATATAACTAACAGAATAGATGCAAAGGCTAAACACTTACTTGTTCACAGCTCACTATGATGGAAGTGGAGAAAACACTAGGAAGGACAGGAAGACTTAATTAGCATCCCTACACAGGAGTAATCAGGGATCAGGAACTGAGGAAACAAGCAAGCCTTGAACTCACCAGCTTGTAAAATGAATGGAATATCCTTGGGAAACAAAATGGTAGAGTTTAGGGTATATCCATACCAAGATGACTTTTGAAGGCTCCAAGCCTTTGAGAGCTGCCAAGGGCACCAAGCCCCTGGCACTTGGTGGGGGATGCACCAAACATTCCCCTGGCATAATAGATGTCAAAGAGAATGTACTGTTGACCATGAAAGTAAGAAAGTGAAGAAGAGAAACCTGATTAGCATCTCCACACAAAGGTGGTTGGAGCTCAGCGAAGGAAGGGAGATGCAAGCCTCAAACTCACTGGCAGGCAAATTGAAAAGACTCTAGTATCAGAAGGAGAAGACAGAACTGGGGGTAGCCATGGCAAACCATCAGCCTTAATAGATAATGGAGAGAACACTACATTAACCAGGAAAGTAAGAAAGCGAGTAAGAGAAACCCAATTAGTGTCCCTATACAAAGACAATTGGAGATCAGTGAAGGAAGGGGGAGATGCAAGCCTCAAACTCACCAGTGGGAAAAGTGAAGGAGTCTTGTCTCAGACAGACAAGGCAGAGCTGGGGGTAGCCACAGAAAACCATTGGCCTTAATAGATGATGGAGAGAATGCTGCCTTAAGCAGGAGAGTAAGAAAGTGAGCAAGAGAAACCTGATTGGTGTCCCTATACAAAGACAATTGGAAATCAGCCAAGGAAGGGAGATGAAAACCTTGAACTCACCAACAGGCAAAGTGAATGGAGTCTTGTCTGAGAAGGAGAAGGCAGAGATGGGGGCAGCCAAGGACAAATGTTGACCTTAACAGATGATGGAGAGAATGTAGCATTGATCAGGAAGTTTGAGAAAGTGAAGAGAAACTTGACTAATGTCTTGGGGAGATGCAAGCCTTGAACTCACCAGCAGGTAACATGAACAGCTGAGTCTCATTTGGGAAGTAAAAGATGGACTCCAGGGTAACCAAGGAAAGCTGGCAGTCTTCAATGCCCTGAGTTGTGCTATATGAAGTAGCACCTCGATGAGATGGAGTCTCATCTGCACAATCAACAGCCAATCCATACCAAGATGACTCTCGAAGGCTCCAAGCCTTCGAGAGCTGTCAAGGGCACCAAGCCCCTGACACTTGGTAGGGGATGCACCAAGCATTCCCCTGGCATAGGATTGATGATGAGAGTGGAGAGTAGAGAAGGGGAACAAGTGTGCGAACATGTCAACATTGTGTATGTTTGGTTACTAAGTATGCACCTATGACAATTAATTTGTCAGTATTTCCTCCAGGACTTTGGTTTGAATTGAACATGGGGGCATTACAACATATGTTATATATTAGGTTCAGGCACCAATGAGCCTGCCCCACATGCATGAACCTGACTGCATACTGGCAGCATTGTAATGTTGCCATGGCACTGCCACCACTAAATAGTCCATGTGCACCACCAGCAAATTTCTCATGCTAAGTCAGCTCTGACTTAATGCAGTAATGATCACATGCTCACTGCACTTGTCACACTTCTTTTGCAAGCCCTTCAAACAATCCACATGTTTTAATCCATGACTGCCTTCATGCTACTGTCTAAGGTGAGTTCTTCTTTCTTCTTCTTTCTTATTATCAATTTGTGTCACAGAGAGGAATGTTTGGCATGTTCCTCTGCCAGGATTTGAAGGGTTTGGTGCCCTTTGAGCACTGAGATAGGTTTGGTGCCTATCTCAGTAAACTTGGCATGCTCATGGTACCAGTCACATGGACAAGACTCCATTTCGTGGAGGCATGCTACCTTGCATAGCACAACTCAGGGCATTGAAGACTGTGTGCCCAGCATCTGTGCATGAAATCTTCATCAGGTGCAAGGTTCTATATACCGTGTAGGTGCATGATCCACTTGTTTTCTCATTTATCTCCCCCTTGATGGTCTCACAGATACCAGCAATGCT
>NW_026260906.1:0-64658 GCF_024613125.1 Pisolithus orientalis | reverse complement strand
AAGGTGTTATGTAAGGTTGGTGGTTCAAAGAAATGAGGCTGACGGCATTCGGACCAACAAGCGCTGGAGCCAGCCAACGCCAGCACTAAGGTATTGAGGTCTTTATCGAGGCACAGTCCTTCGCTGATTGCTCACCTTTTCTTGATTTCCACTTATTCTCCATGTACTGTCTACAACCTACTGTCCTTCCCTAGGACGTAGCAACCCCTGAGGCTACATGGCTTAGATGACTAAATGTTGTAGACGTCAAACTCAAACAAAAAACCGCTTGTCGAACTTACCCGGAGGTCACCAATACCCTGCAGTGTCACCATCTATCAGAAGTCTCAACTGTCTCTCCAAATTGCCCACCTAACCTAAGGGGGAATGGCCCAAGTACGAATCATACAGATTGTCGTCGCAACGCGTGCCGCCCATACTATACCCATGTACGTTGACGCACATGGCGTTCTTGACTACCACTGCCAGGGTCTATGTGATGTCCCTGCAGGCACTGTAAGTTCACAACATTGCGATCACCGCAGGCAAAAGCAATGACAGCATTAACTAGCGAGATTATTAGGATCTGCAGGTGCACAAGTTCTAGAATAGCACGTTTCACGATGCCCAGAATCAGAGTACTTGCTACTACAGGGAGCATACTAGCCCAGACAAGGCAGGAAAAACGCCGGTGCACAGGGAGATACACTAGGAGGTATGCAAACGTTAGACAATATCTTTGCGAATCACAAATTTTGATTGTTGGTTTTCATATGGCCACAGGTTAAGGCCTTGGCATGTCACACTCTTAGGTGACGAATTGCGTGTGGTGACAGTGACACGACCTGAAGAAGGCGAAAATAACAACACAAACTTTCTCGGATGGCATTGCATCAAAACTGGTTTGGTGTGGTCCGCAGCGAGGGTTGAACTACAGATTGCTGCTCAGAGCATGCAGACCGAAACCATGGTGTTTTAATATCATACCTGCACTGCAGGTTCAAAGATCGTCCTCTCCCTTTTCTTGGAGCGTGTGTCCAAGAACACATGGCCGAAGTTAATGTGGGGCGTATGCACACGTTGGCTGACCAGAAGGGCCTTTGGAACTTTCTTGTGATAACGAGATAGAAAAGAAGAGAAAATCTGACGATGTTCTTACACGAGCAGGTGCAACTGGGAGGAGAACGGTACAAAAGTAGCGACCACGGAAGTATATATCAAGCCACTGGATGCATTGACCTTCTATGAGCCGTTACCTAAGAGCCCGGGGATTTCGGGCGTGTGTAACATCGAACCGGGAAAAGCGGCCTGGTAAAACTTTTCGTGTGTGTATCAACCACTCTCGCGAAAAACTCACATGGTCAGTCTCGTTGGGCTGGTTTCCATCTCCCATTGCGCCGGCGAGACTGGATGTGCTGCTGCATCATTGAATGAGCGCACGACGAGCGGGACAGAGAGGAGACCTACTTGCCAACGTGGTTAAAGTGCATCTGTTCGTTGGGCTCATGAGGGGCAGGGGTCGACTGGGTGTCGTTAGGCATTGTCGGATGATATGGCACAGTCGTCTCAAGTCCTCTGCTTTTAAAGGAGTGCGCGTCAGGTTAAAGCATCCCAAGGTGTTCACTAGATGCAGTGCAGTGCCAGTGGGTCGAGGGGCAGGAGATTCTGGATATTTGCAATGCCACGGCAAGGACTCAAGACAACGAAACCTCACCAAAGAGCACACTCAAGCAGCATTGAAGTTTGAAGTACATGCAGTATCACTCTATCATCATCTTCCCGGCGATCCGAAATTGTGAATCAGGCACTACAGAGTGGTAGCTATCGATCAATTCAAATATCAACCTTTCATTCCTTTACAATTGTAGAAAGAAAGGTACCGCGGCAGAAATCCTTCACTGTGATGAGCTGCAGGACACAAGGCATACACCACGCCTCAACGATGTGTACAGCGTTCCGTTCACTTCGTATCTTGGATAGGAGCGGTGACCCTGAATGCGCCTCCCCGAAGTGCAGTGAAATATAATCTATGGAATCAACTGCGGTCCCAGAAGAAACGAATGATTACACTTACTTTTTCACCGTATTTAAAGTCGTGGTCCACATAATGACTAGTGGATGGAGAGTGGATGGTTATCGCTAGTGAACCTGCTGAAATTCAGATTCTGAGCCAGTCGGACTATAAAAAAACACACCTCCCACATGCATTACACGCTGTGTGACTGGTCATAAAAACTTCCACATGACCCAGCAGATTGAGAGATGAACCTCATCACGGAGAAGAGAGCAGAAGAGCAGAACGCTGGACCGATTTCGTATCAACGCAGGGTGACAACACTAGAAACCATGCCGGAGCAAACCGCACTATGTTGCAAGTTGTGATATGACTAGAGGCAACTGGCGTACCCCCGAGTTCTAGTGTTTTCGTTCACTCGACGCCGCAAGTGGAAGCAGGGCAGGCTAAGTTACCGAGAGTTCTTCTGAGTGGGATGCGCACTGCACGGGAAAACTAACGTTGCATTATCGCGGGAGAATTAGCGTCGACTCCCACCTTCGATCATAATCGCTATGCACAGGAGTTCCTTTCATCATAGGGCATCAGCACGGCAGCCGGTAACATTTGAGTACCGATACTGGGATCGTGCGAGATCCTACCCTTTACCATTTGCCACAAACATGTCAGCTACACAAATGACTTGGCAGGCATAATGCGTACCAGCTGCAAAAACACATAATTTGAATGAAAATTGAACTCTGCGTGGAATGAGCCTTGCGGTTTGTCTCCAAATGAGATCTGAAGCTGAAGGTTTGACCAATGATTGGATAATTGGAGCGAGTCATTGGCTGGTAGTTACGTAGACCTGGCCACGCCTGTTCAGTATGGAGCACGCGTCCCCTTGACTCGTGCGACGAGCGAGCATTCAGAGATGTACTAATTATTTTAATTTCTTGGCAGGTGTGCCAAGTCCGATACTGTCCGATATCGACTCGTATCCAGGGGGCATTGCGACGACCTCTTCATCAACTGTGTACAACGTATCATGAATTTGCATGACGAGCGGCCCGTTAAAATCGCATCGTCATATGCACGTACCTGCAAGGGAACAGAACCGATAGTATCAACGCCCAAGTAAACTGCTTCTGCTCCTACATGACGACCAGTGAGCGGCACCCGAGAGGACGGCCCCTAACCAATCGACGAAGACAGAACCTGTCAGAATCGCGGAATACTGCCACTAAGACATAGAGCATGTGTCCTGACACCCGGTACTTAAGAACAGCCGAATACGGGCCGTCCGAAGAAACGACGCGTCAGACCAAGAAATGATCCCCCGTCATGCAAGTTCATTGGAAAATATGACTGCCTAAATAGCGTCTTGATTGCAGAGTATTAACGCCACACGAGTGTACCATCAGATCGGTACAGCTAAATCGTCGCAATGGAAGGAAAACGGTATGTATTAAACTTGAATATTTAGGCACCGTGAATGGTGTCGGTGGGGGGAACCCTGTGGAGATCAAGTGAATGAGACGGCTGTGTCCAAGCGATAAGAATTGCGGGACAAGGATATGCATAGCGGGTAGGCTAATTAGAATCAAATAAAGCCTGCCTCTCTGGATGGGAAGTTGACATCGTGTAAAGTCGTCTAATTGATAGTAGAAGCTTAGGAACATCGTTGTTGCAAGCAGTTGGTACTAGGAGCATGCAACGAGTGTCCCAGAGACCGAATCGATTCCGTAAACTCTGGCTGATAAAGGAATAAGTGCAGCCTGACAACAAAAAGTGGTCATAGAAGAGCTACCGGGAACTAAGAGCCTGACAGAACCATAAACGAGCACCTGCACTCTTGGCACCTCGGATACTTAGAAACAGCCAAGTACGCGGAAACGTCGACTAACGTGTACGAAAGTGAAGATATCGTTTGCAGTCCTTGCAGGAGGTAGGGAGTCATTAAACGTGTAAATGAAGTCAGTTGAGATGAAGGACGACGTACCATCTCTGGATGACAATCACAATACTTGATAGCAGCGGTTACTACAAGGTAACAGACGTCAGTCTTGAGGAGAGGGCATTGACATGTCTATCATCTTCGGAAGATCTCTTGATTATGGCCAGAAGAGGGGGGAAAAAAACTCAACCTTCAGTACCTGGACCTGGATCCGCAGTAGGTGAACGGCCATTTTTGGCTGACGCGTGTCAGCCACAGCAGAATGTAATCCTGGTTGGTCGTTCCGAATGATGGCAAAAAGAGTAACAGCAGGTTATAGCACCATATCCTTGAGGACTCGCTTCACTCGGTCGCGCAGTATTATCGTCTCCGAGATGAATTAGCACAGAGTGGAGGGTTAAATCTGGCCAAGTTTATGAAAGGCGAGGCAAGACAGATGATAACGCGCGGTTGGACGCCTCGAAGATCATAATGTTCGTGTGACTTGATGAAGAGGCGCTCCAGCAGATGCACGAGGACGAGTGCCAGTGGCAGGCATGAGGCACTTGCTTAGTAATCAACGTCATTACAATCAGTTCCTCCAAGTCCCTGCCAGAGGTCACAAATACCCAACTTTCTCGTGTTTGAAGGGCCCTGACGCCGGCTAGAAATCACAAAGCAGAATACATGCGGCAAAAATACAGAGTACCATATCCAGAAGTTCAAGATATTATCGATCTGCAAGCCTCCAGGTCGACCTACATAGCACTCATTTTCCCTGTCACGGGCAGCGGCGACCTGGATCACCTCGAGATGATTGCAAGCTTCCAGAATAGGTACATATTGAGAATGCCAGTGCGCTGCGTGTCCCGAGAGGTGCTGCCACGACGCCCCTGTAAGGGCCATCGTTCGGGGTCTCAGCCAAAACAATTCCGACTGCCATCGATCCGCTGCATTGCCTAATTGTGCACTTAAACTGAGGGAAACTGGTCCAAGAATGTATTATGCGAATTGTCGTTGCAACTTCAGGACTTATGTGCGTTGATGCACGTGACGTTCTTGATCACCACTGACAGGGGTCTATATAATGTACTTGCAGGTACTGTAAGTTTGTATCTGAAAATATTTGCGATCACCGAAGGCAAAAGCGGCGACAACGCGACCTACCGGGACTATCGGGTTACGTAGGTACTGGAGTGACACGTTTCACGGTGCCCGGAACCCAAGCATCTGCTTCTAGCACGAGCATACTGGCCCAGAAAAGGTGCCAGAACACAAGACAAGGAAAAAGCAGGTATACAGGTGGTACAACTGGGAGGTATGCAATCTTTAGACACTAGTGATAGCTTTGCAACACTACGAATTTTGACTGCTGGGTTTCATGTGTGCCACAAGTTCAAGCCCCGGCTACGACATTTACAACAGAAGGTGATGGACTGTCTGTAGTGACAATGGTCGATTCCAGCCGAAGGACTCGAAGGTGATAGCCAATTTTTCCCGGGTGCCGCGGCAACAAAGCCGCATTCGATGGTTTTGATGGTTTGGGGTGGTTCGCAGTGGGCGGAATCTCGGTTTGCTGCTCAGAGCTTGTGGAACCAAAGCATGTTGTATTGATGTCAGGTTTGCACCTGCCGCCTCAAGGGTCATCGCACACGTCATCGGGGCATGTGTCATAAGCGTGATGACTACCTGATATGACCAAACTCAAGAATGTGGGTGTATGTATCACAAGTGAATGGACTGACACCCTATTGGCCACACACGTAGGCACGCGTTGGGTCACGAGATGAGCCTTGACAACTTCTCAGGGCAACACGATGAAAAAAGAAGTGAGCATCTGGCTGTGATCTTACACGCACAAGCGTAACCGGGGGAACAGTACACGAGTAACAAGGAAGAGTGTCAGAGCACTGAAATAGTTAGTTATCTATTAAGTGCTGTACAGTGAGGAGACCGAGGATTTCCCGTACACGCAATAGCGAGCCGGGGAAGGCGGCCTGACAAAACAAATTCATGCGTGTATCAACCAGTCTTCACGATAAACTCACATGTTCAGCCTCGTTGGGCGGGCCTTCAAGTCCCAGCGCGCCGATGAGAGTGGAGAGGCTGCTACATCATCGAATGAGCGCGCGACGAGCGGAGCAAAGATGGAAACTTACTTTCCGGCGCCATTAAATTGCATCATCTGGTTGAGTTCATAATCAGGATCGGGAAAGGTCGACTGATTGTCATCAGCGAGTAGTACATTGGTCTCGGTGCCTTCAAGGGTAAATACACCGCTGTATCACTGAATGAGCACACGACGAGTGGAGCAAAGAGGAAGCCTACTTGTCAGCGCCATTATATTGCATCAACTGGTTGAGCTCATAACCAGGATCGGGAAAAGTCGACTGATTGTCATCGGCAGGTAGTACATTGGTCCCAGTGCCTTCAAGGATAAATACGCCGCTGCATCTTTGAATTAACACACGACGAGCGGAGCAAAGAGGGGAACCTACTTGTCAGCGCCATTAAAATGCATCGACTGATTGAGCTCATAACCGGGATCGGGAAAAGTCAATTGATTGTCATCGGCGGGTAGTACATTGGTCTCGGTGCCTTGAAGGATAAGCACACCGCTGCATCATTGAATGAGCACACGCCGAGCGGAGAAAAGAAGGAACCTACTTGTCAGTGCCATTAAAATGCATCGACTGGTTGAGCTCATAACCGGGATCAGGAAAAGTCGACTGATTGTCATCGGCGGGTAGCACATTAGTCTCGGTGCCTTCAAGGATAAATACACCGCTGCACCATTGAATGAGCACACGACGAGAAGAAAGAGACGAGTATCTCACTGGCTATCGCGGGTAATGTGCGTCGACCCATTCACGTTATGAGGGGGAGGTGTCGTCTGATTGTCGTCGGCAGGCGGTATATTGGTGTTGTCAGACATCGTCGAATGATACAGCACAATCGTTTCATGTCCTTTGTTTTTAAAGGGGGGCACGTCAGGTTGCGAGTATTCCAACGTGTCCACTGAATGCGGTGCTGCATCAGTGGGTCGAGGAGCAGCAGGTTTTGCCACTTCATCTAAACGAATCTGAATTTCCCGGAGGAAAAGTATGATGCTTGCCTTCTGATCATTTGTAATTCCATGGCAAGAGCTCAAAACGACGAAAGCTCACCAAGGAACACACTCAAGCTGCATGGCGGTTCGAAGTAGTATGTTTGAAGTGCTGTGTCACTTAAGCCACCCCATCATGGTCTTCCCCACCTGTTCCCCCGAAATCGTGGATCAACCACTAGAAAGGAAGGGAGAACGATTGGTTGATTCAAATACCACCATTTCGTTTTCAGAAACAGACGCCGCGGTAGAATTCTCTCACCGCGATGAACCGCAAGACGGAAGGTATACACCGCGCCTGATCGATGTGCTCCAAGCCAAGATACGGGTTGAACGGAAACAAGTTGCGCACCCTGGACGCGCCTCTCCATCGTGGAGAAGCAGTTGGCGTACACTCGAATTCTAGTGTTCTTCATTCACTCGACACCGCAACTGGAAGCACGGCAAGCGAGCAAGTTACCGAGAGCCCCTCTGAGTGGGGTATTCTCGGGAGAGAAAGACCTCGAAATGATTAAAGCCCCGCCTCGATCGGCCAGCAACATTTGAGTACCGCTACCATTATAGTTGGATACTCGGGACCGCGCGTGAAGACTTCGCCTTTTCCCGTGGAAGGTTTGCAAAAACATGTCAGCTGCACCTATGATCCAGATAGCATAATGCCCACCGACTTCAAAAACTTGCAGTTTGAACAGTTAAAAAATGATGTCAGGACGGAATGTTCAGAGCTCGGAAATGACTGTAAATTACTGCCAACGATTAAGTAATGAGACATAGGATTGCGGAGTCGTTGACGAGTAGACGTAGCCACGCCTCTTCAATGTGGGAATTGCAAACCACGTTACATGCGATACTTTGACGTCACAAGGATTGATCGCCCTAAGACCTGATGCAATGAAGGTCCGATGCTGGGTCCTTTCACCGAAAGGATAACAGCACTCGCGTAATTCATCGGCCATATTGAGTATAGGTGTTGTCAAGTGCAGCGAAACCGTCAATCTAGGAGCAAATCCCTAGGGCCGAAATGCGTCTGTAGGGAAAGGCCCGCGAAAGGGAGGAAAGCGGATCCAGGAGTATTGCGACAACCTCTATTCACTGCCTGTGCCCAACGACTAGATTCACGCAACATGGATTTGCATGACAGACGACGCCACGGCTCGTTAATGTTGTATCGTCATACGCCGACACCTACGAGGGACGTCAAGTCTTGGACTGATGGCATCAGAGCCAAAGTAAGCTGCTACTGCTCCTCATGGCGACTAACGGGTGGTACTCGAGAGCGGGGATCAGCCTAGACAACTCTGGGTAATGGTGCCTGAAGGAGATGTTGGCTGGGATCAGGAAGGCGGTAGCTAGATATGCAGTGCGGCGGCTAGAACATAGCTGCGGCGATAACAGCATTAGCCGCGTCGACAGGAGTTAGAAGTGCGATGCACCAAGCAGACCCCTGACCAACCAAAGAAGACAGAGCCTGTCAGAATCCCGGAGTATTGTCATTAAGACATAGTAGGTGCTTCCATGACGCCCGGTACTTAAGAACAGCCGAATACGGGCCGAAGAAACGACGGGTCACCAGCACTGTGTGAGGGTGTAATATGTCATTCTGAAGGAAGTTGGGTTCTCAACGTGTGGTTGGACGTCATCCACCGAATGAACGTGCACCGGGTTTGGGAACGATGATCACTGGTGGACCGGAACATCGGCTATGAATACGCCTATCATCTCCGTGCACCGTCTTGATGACGATCAGAAGGGGAAGTGATTGGATTCTCCATGTTTATCAGAACCAGGCGAATGAACTGATGGGATTTCATGTTCGGAGTGTGCTAGATGTGGCAGGGCTGCACCGCGTCACGGGATCGGTGGAATAGGCCGAGAAAGACGGCCCCTCGAAACGAAAACGGAAACTGATGAAACGCGAAAGGAATACGGCAACATGCATTCCAAAATGAATTAACAAACAGACTGCGTTCATCGTAGTGGCACAGGGGGACGGGCGCGGGGTCAGGCGATTCTTCGCTGCACTGCTGGGAACCTCGAGTCACTGGTCGGCGGTGACAGTCAACTCCGCCCCGATCAGTCTACATACCTTTTGCTCCCCAGATCTTTTAGATTGAACATTCCATGTGACATTTGCCAACGAGCGTTTAGAAAGAAAAAAAAAATGCGTCAGAAGAGTGGGTCATCGTGGATAGCTTGATGTCCACAGAGTCGTGGGTAGGTTTAAATGAATTGAATAGCTGGCGAGGATGTCGTAATTCCGAAGAAACGAGTTTGCCAGTGCATGCTCGCCAGCCAACGATATTGCATAGCCCGGCCCACTGTCACCAACAGCCTCGAGGCACCCATGACGGTTCCACTCTGCGGATGGCAACCCAAAACCATGTACCGTTCATTATGACATTATGATGACCATGGCAACTTCCTACACGAGTACTCGAAGCAGTCTTTCTCTCCCAACTCAAGAGTGAGGTGAGGCATTGGATCATACAGTCAGTTTCCCGGTGTCCCCCATGCTGGTGCCAGTAACGCCTGACCGTGACCACGTTTCTTCCGCTAGAGAGCTCAGTACGCGTGGTACTTTGTAACCCCATATTTTCAGGAGTTGTCACTGCGACTGACCGTTGCGCGACATTATCACGTCTGAGATGCACTCCCTTCAGAGGATGTTGTTGTGGCTGACAGGACTTGGGTACCTGGCGTTGCTAAGTTGGGGGATTGGAACGGGGACGGGACAGAACTGACTGACTACGCTGTCGTGCAGCTCAGGTATAACGGGAACAGGATAAAACTGACTCGCAACGCAACAGAGTGGAATATCATTACATGAGCGATTCCAGGGGAGAGTTTTGCCTACACTGCGTGCCGACATGTATGAGATAACATTGGCAACTAGCTACAACGAGAGCTCGCTGGTATGCCAGAGCCCCATGTGCGGAGGGTGGAAGTAGGGCCGAAGGAATGAACGATACTGTCGACCTGATCCAGGACCTCTTGCAAATCTGGCTGGATTGTTGTTCCTGTATGATGTATCCAGTTCCACTGTCAAACATCGATCCTTTAAATGTCAATGATGCAGTTTCCCATTCACCACAGTCTTACACAGTTATTTATCGACCACAGCTATGATACGCCTCCAACCATATTGAAAATTCCCTCAATGGGTGGGATCGAAGCGTTGTTGGGTCGAAGTGGGCTACGAAATAAGTGAGAAACAACAAGTTTCTTGCGTTCTGGGCATATATATGCTGACTTTTGTGAAATATGCATAATGCACTGAGACATGGATGGCATTTATGCAGTGAAGAACGCTCACCTTCTCGTCTACGTAGGGCGGAGGAAGTGGGACATCTGATCGTTCTGAATTTCAGGTCTTATGTATAAGCCGTTGACCAGTGTGATCCGCACGAGTAAAACAATCGGGAATTGATCAGCGACACCTTCCGGAAGCTAAGCTTAGGGGATTTGCGTGTGCCCTCAAGAAGTTGCTCTCGTTGGCCGGGCCCAATTGGTGCTGCATGCTGACTGAGGCCAAAGGAGGATTAGTCGGCGGAGACGGGAGGAGTATGGCTTAGTCAACTAATCTCAATTACATGAAAAAACTTGATTGCAGACCAATGCGATAAGTTCTGTTGAAATGAGTGCCAGTTGTGTTTGTACCTTAACATAGTGCATTTATGCAACAAAAAGCGATGCCATGAGAGCCAGAACACACAATCATCCGAGGTCACACTCGTGAAAGAATTCTCGCTCTTACGTACGTACTTGCAGCAGCACTCCTTGCGGTGCCGGACAAACCGCGTGAACGAATTGATGACAATTGAATACTGAATGCTTACCTCCGTCGACCCTGATTTTCTGTACATGATCCTCGTGAGGTAGTCGATTGAAGAAGAATGGCATGTCAATCGTATTGATAAAGACCCTGGCGGACTTTATATAAAGACGAGTGTTGATGAGGGTCTGATGATCCTGATCGCACTGAGGGACCACTACTGTATGGGGAACGACCGTCAATCGATTACCGCAGGCGTGTGGGGGAGGGCGTGGCGGAGGGTGACTTGTTCTCACGAGCGTCCTGGGGTGGGACGGCCATACGCATCTTGGAGCGGAACTGTTGCTCTCTAATACAGCTAAGTGGTTAACCATAAGCTAGCAGTGATGACTTCTCTCACGTACATGGTTGAACTTGATCTCGTCAACAGGGCTGACATTGTTTTGAACGAATGTGAATCAAAATGTGTATCGACAGAGCAGGAGGTACCGATTATAAGTATCGACCCTTGTAGAACAGCAGTGCAGGGTTGCGCATGCATCATGTATCAATAGTCTTGAACTGTGGATAGCGTCGTTCGTCATTATTGGTACACGTTCGAGCGCGTCGAAGAGCGGAAGATGAAAGAAGAAATGCAACGCTGTCTGAACAAAGCCATATCTGAGATGTTTGTTACAGGGATCGGAGATGTCCGTCGCTAGCGCCCTACGTAGACATAAATCTTCTTCGATGGTTTACGGATTGTGCTCAGAGTACGATTAGTGTTCCTGTAGGTGTGTTCAGCGTACCGAACGTTAATACTACATAGTATGAGGCGCATACGTGGCGAGAAGAGACAACGCAATAACCCCGAATCATTTCGTCGTGGCGGCGATTACAGGTGCCGGGTGATCAGACTTGAGCATCCATACCCGTTGTAGGCAATGGGAGATGAAGTGGGAATTCCTGCGTTACGCACATATACCGCCCCCTATGCACCCTCGAAGGCGAGAAGACATTCTTGCCATTGGACATTGCGTGGATGTTCCATAGCGTAGAACCCGGCAAAAAAAACGCACCCTATGTGGGTATGCATTCAGCCGGCCGGAATTTCGGCAGTATCGGGCAAAGACTATCGTGTAGGGGACGAAACTCGTAGAGCAGCCTCGTTAAGTTGAACACGAATACGTATCGGTGGCAGGGACTTAGTCCCGAGTCGATGGCAGAATATTATACCGCAACGATTATGTGGCGATATCCCGCAGCCCACACGTCACATCGACTCTACGTTGAGATTCGGAAGAATCACTTCAGAGGCCAAGACGGATGGAAAGACTACCTTGACGTGGATGGACAAGAAGATAGTGGATGGAGGAGTGCCATGGAGACGGGAGGAAATATACCAGTGTTGCAGCGCTATGGTTTACGGGGCGCAAGTACGACGGATTTGCGTTTGTAAATCGTGCACTGGAAATGTTTAGCGTATCGAGCATTTGCACTGGTAGCTGATGGCATCAGACCACACATGGCCGTGTTCGGTCGCAAACGCGAGTTTTGCCATCCGGGAGCAAAGGACCCATGGCTGCGGGGACCACGATGGAGTTACGGCTCGGCCCGGCGGGAATATTGGGAGATTGCACCCGGTCGATTTTTCTGAAATGAATATTGTTCCCACCATTTACCAATTGAAGAATGCGTGTGAATCGTGAATCGTGTTATTGAAGTTAGGGATATCTGCCAAGGCTCGTGGGCGGGAGACGTATACGAATGGGAACGGATGGAGGGATTCCGGGGTTAGGCATATATACCGCCCCCTATGCACCCTCGAAGGCGAGAAGACAAAGTTCTCGCTGATCTGTGCGCGGATTTTTTTAGAGCACAGACCCAGGTACGTAGCATAAAACAAGCCTATGTTTTCGGCAGGGAAGAGTTTCGGGAGGTATCAGACTGGAGACGACTGTCGTGTAGGAGACGGGACTAGTAGAACAGCCCTATTGGTGAAACGCGAATGCGCGCCGGTGCCAGTAGGGATTAGTTTCGTGTCGGTGAAGAACATTACAGCGAATTGAAATGTTACACATGGCGATATCGCGCACCCTACACGTCACAGATGCTTTGGCCATTGGATTTCGGATTGAAATGGAATGTGGAGTGTGCGCTCACCCCCGTGGAGACCATTCAGTAGTATGCAGATACTATACGTACTTGCTACTACAGCGTTTAGTGCTAATCCGATGCGCTGCAACGCCGCGGCGGTCCTTCGTTTGAAGTCAGTTTCAGGAGTTTATGTAATGGTGTCCCAAGGAGATTATATAATCGGACGACATTCGTCCGTCCCGTCTCCGAAAGAAATCAGTCTCATCCCACCCCCAGCAATGTCAGACCAGCTGCACACAGTCGCTGTCTTGGGTGCATCCTATGGCGGTCAGTCCACCGAATGTACTTTTACTACAAGGCTTGACTCTGGGATAACAGGATTCAGGGCTGCACAGCTACTTGCAACTAATCTACCAAAAGGCTGGAGAGTCGTACTCGTAGAACGAAACTCGTGCGTCGTTTGCCCTTTCCCTGCCCTCCTGTTGATGCTAATCAATGAGACATACAGACACCTCAACAGTGCGTCTTTAGATCGCATATTTGGGTGTCCGGAGCTAATAGTCGACTAGACGTATACAACTTTGCTCGATATGCTGTTCTACCCGGTCACGAACACAAAGCGTGTGCGTTCTTTCGGGCATCTTTTCTTGACATTGTCGTACGACTGAATCCCCCCGTCACACAGTCATACCATACGACTACGCATTTGGTACCTCGGATACCCCTGACACACCTCACATAAGAATACACGGCACCGTAACATCTCTTCACCCTCATTATATCACATACATACCTCACCCGGTCACATCAAGCTCGTCTTCCGAGCCCACACCCGAACCACAGACGCTCCATTTCGACTACCTCATCTACGCTCTCGGATCTCACCTCCCCTCACCCATCGATCTCTGGGAGCACCATCGAGGCCGGCACCTCGACAAAATTCGATGTCATGATGAGCCGACATACACTGGTACAAAAAGTCAAGGGATAGACCGGCTACGAGAACGCCAAGCACGTATAGAAGCAGCACAGAGCGTGTTGATCGTTGGCGGGGGTGCGTTGGGCATACGTGAGTGTCTTATCTTTTCGTCGTCTCGCATCTTCTCATTCGGCCTCCTACCCTGTCATCTTTACTTCCCACCTTCCTCTTTTCGTTCTTCCCCCTGCCCCTTCCCAAATCCGTCAATCACGCCACTGTCACCCATCGATGGCATCATCCATCAGAATTTGCCTCGGACATCGCTGCCGTCTATCCGCTCAAGAAACGGGTGACTCTTCTGCACTCGAGAACACAGCTTCTCCCGCGCTTTGAGCCAGCGCTCGGAGATGAAGGTCCGTGACGCCGTTTATTAGCTGGGGACACGAATTCATCTCCATTTTGCATTCATCCAACTTTTGATGCGTGTGCCCTTATTGGACTTGTCGTGCTGTGTCATGGCGATTCCCATTCATATTCCAATCGCACTCCGAAACAACGAATGAACAGTCTTAACCGCCCTACAAGATCTCGGTGTCCAAGTAATCCTCGGGGACCGTCTCGACATGGACTCCTTGCGTCACAGCCAGCGTGGCGAACCCGATGAAAGCAAGACTGGAACGGTGTTCCATGTCCGAACACTGTCGGGGAGAGAAATCGATGCGGACGTTGTGGTGCGCACTCTTTCCCATTTCTCAAAACGAGCTGTACTAACGTACGTGAACATCAAAAACACAGCTCTTGTGCACAGGCCAAACACCCAACACGGCGCTCATGCGGGACATGGATTCGCGCGCAGTTGGGAAAGGAGGGTTAGTGCACGTAACGAGGGGGATGCAAGTGTCGGTCGAGAACGAAGAGAGCAAGGTTGAGTTGAGGGCGGATGACGTACGAGTGACGAAGGAGATGGACAAAATGATCGTGAGCGAACCTGTCAGTCGAGTGTCTAGCCCTGCACCTTCTTCGCCCATTCCATCTTCCGCCATTCCGCAGAGGTTAACGATGACCCGATCGCAGACGGAACAGGCAGTTCCGAGGAATGGCAAGGGGAGAACAACAAAAACGGCAGAACAGACGACGATCTACCCACATATCTTCGCAGTGGGCGATGCTGCTGACGCGTTTGGAGCGTTGCAGGCTGGAAATACAGCCTATCATCAGGCGGGGGTGGCGGCTAGGAACGTGGTGAGGCTCGTTAAGCGCGAGGCCCGTCATCGTGGTTCTCTGCCTGGGAGTGAAGCAGACGGTGAAGGTAACGAGGAGGAAGAGGAGCTGGAAGAGTATACTCCAGGATTACCTATGATTAAGGTATCCCTTGGATTGGTGCGTATCTTTTTCTTTCTCTTGGCTTTCCATACTTAAATATGCGTATGCCCGGAAAGACCCGGTCAGCTTATGAAATAGCAGGGGTAGTAGGTACGAAGGACGATGGCATGCCGGATTTGAATGCGGCTGCGATGTGGGGGGCTTGTGGGCTGAAAGGGATAGATGAAGAGGACATGTGGCGGTAAAGTCGTTCGCTCATTCGTTACTTTTCAGTTTTCGACATTGGTATACTGTGGTTTTTATTTCGTGCCGTAGATTATTCTTAGAACACACATTTAGTGTGAATCTTAACTTAATGCCCTGTGCATCTTATTTTCGAGCGGTGAATTGGTTGTTCTGGTCTTATGATCGGGTTGTGAGTCACCAGGCTCCAACCTCAGATTGTGCCAGGCGTCATATTCCCCACATTCATTAATGTAGTAGGATCGAGACAACTACTATACATACACCAACCACGACACTGCACGCCTCCGTGTCGTCGGTTTTATCTTGAGCTAATATGTCGTAGAGGACACCGAACCATCTCAGTGATGGCATGCTTAACTCGAACACCTCCAGATACTTGTGGGCTGACCGTCTAGTACCTGTACCTCGTCGAGTAATCTGCGAAACCACACGTTAGTCAGCCAAAAACGAAATGTATAAATCCCGGAGGAGAGCCGACGATTGCGCGAGACAAACGAAAAAATGAGAAAGAACGAACCTTTGGGCGAGACGACAAGACCTCTGCCTTTGGAGGCACCGCGGTAGACGGTTTCGATGATGTCGATCAACTGTGAAGAAAGTGTCGGTAAGGGATTCATCGAGTTAGAGCGTACAGGACAAACCTCTTGTTTGTTGTCCATGGCCCAGTTTCTGTTGCCATACAGGGATGTGGGTGAGCATATACGATAACAGGAGAAAGCGAACGCACATCTTGTTATTGTTACCGGTGCCCAGATCGATCATGATGTGTTTGTTCCTGGCTCGTGTCGTTAGCGGAACCCAAGGGCAGATAGTGGATATTACCCACCGATAGAAAAACATGACCGTGCACGGATCGTACAGTTCATACATCTAGACGCACACGGAAAACGAACGATACATCAGAATGAGAATACAGTACGCAGAATAAGGATACACGGACCTTGTTGAAATCCGGAACAGCAGTGATATCCACCAAATAGATCACCGCAAAGTTCTGCACTTTTTCCGCGATGGCGTAGAGGGTCTCGTCCATCGTCATACATTGAGGATCCCAATCGTGACCGAAGCGGATGACGACGATGCGGTCTTCTTCGGATTTGATGGCTTCGTCGACGTGCCAGCCGGATGGGAGGTGTGGTAGGAAGTAGGACATGGTGGCAGCTCGTTTCTAAAGTCGTTGGGCGGTGTTTTTCTCATTAGCACGTCACGTGAAGCTGAAGAGGACGTACCAGTAACCTGTGCAGACACGGAGGCCCAAACAAGGCACCCGCATGATGACCACAAACATAATACCAACTTGCTAGCCTCCTATGACGCTATGACGCTGCATCTGTCAGGTATAGATAACAAATTGATGGAATGCAATTACTAATGCCGTACGGGCGATACGAACCGATAGAATATGGCTGAAGGTAAGGTCAATCATGGTCACCTAGCTATTATCTTGTTCCAGCCCTGTTATCAGGTCCCAATAAGGCTATGGAATCTCATCCAGAAAAGGCTTCTCCTTTCGGAGCAACAGCCAAGTGTTTATCGCAAGGAAGTCCAGTAACACGATTCTTGCTGACATGTCGTCTATGGTATTTGTACCATTTTAGAGTCAGTGTGAAGGATGATGAACTTTTCCAGCAGCATTTCGGTCTTCGGAAGTACCAGAATTCAGACTTGGCACATTAACTGATTACTTAACAATGCCCTATGTGTACCTCATGGACATGTCATGTGAAATTGTGCTGCAACTTGGTACTCCACAAAAGGTTACTATTCAAAATATCCATAGGCCTTTAGTTGTCATGGATGCTCTACATTCCTATATTCCTATCCCAGAGCAGTACAGCTTATGGATTGGCACATGGAATAAATTTACTTTTCTTCCTCTCATGGCACAATTGCAACTTGATTGCAACAATATTATTGCCAACTCCAACTTGCAGTCACACTGCATCAGAGTTACAGTGGCTCAAAAACTGACTGCATGTTTGGACATTTTTCACTAAAGTCAATACTGCCCCATATCCCCTAACCTAGGCCCTAACCTATAAGTGTATGAAACAAAGCCCTTACCATTGGCTCTCTATTGGTGCAGGGGTCAAGGGTTTTGGATAAGGTTTGATCAAATGGCAGCCATGTCAAAATGATGACTCATGTGGTCAGTTTTTTGACTTTAGGTTTCAATTACATATATTAGACCCTGGCATACTGTAATATTAGTACATACATTTGGTAATGGTTCTATTATGTCACCTTTATGTAATTGAGTGTCAGACACTATAAATAAACCCCACCATCACTATGAAACCCATCTCTGCATCTCAAAGAAAGAGCAACATATCTCTCTCCTCTCTTGATCTTTCCACCAGGAAAATTGCTTCCCAAACTGGCTTAGGGCAGTCTACAGTATGCCAGGTCCTTCAGAAACTCCAGCCAGAGAGGACTAGGCTTTGTGGTGGCCATCCATTAAAGCTTACCTCTGTCATATCCATGACTCTTGGACTCAATCCTGGTCCAGTCTGGACCCCTAGCCCCTTACTCCAGTCAACTCTGGTCCTAGTCTGGCCTAGAAAACCCAACTCTGGCCTAGAACACCTAACTCTGGCCCTGAAAAACCTAACTCTGGCCTAAATAACTCAAGTCTGGTATTTTACCCCTATTTCTGGTCCATTCTGGCCTCCCAGCCTTGCACTGCTCCACCCCAGCCCTCCCAGGTCCATGTCCAGGTCACCTGGACATAACTCCAGTCTGTTTTCCTTTGTTTGTACTACATTTAGTCTGGTCCTTTTGTCTGACTCTGCTTACTGTACAAATCCTGTGTCCAACTCTGGTTATGCCAGTCACCCAGACTTTGGCTATTAGCCTCAGCACAGCCACTGTGGCTATCCTCACCTTGCTAATCATCTCACTAATAGCTTATTAACAAGTCTGGCTTTATGTTCATTGCCTCAGACTGGCCTTGTGTATTTAACCCCTGGACATACTTCATAGCACCTCAGTCAGAATATCAATTTAGTATTACCCTCAACTCCATATTACCCCTTGAGTCTACCCTATAGCTAAGGCTGAGCCTTAAGCTATCCCCAGCCCCTGTCCTGGACCTCTCCCCAGCTTGCATAAGGGTACAGCACATAAGCTGAGACCAAGGGAGGTAGATCCAACCCCAGACTGGCTTCCCCTTGTGTGCACTCCAAGACTGGTCAGTTTCCCATGCTCCTGGCCTTGTTCCTGTGCTCCTGGCCTTAAGTCCAGTCCTAACTCTGGTCCAACTGGACTTGGCCCCTGTCTCCTGGCCTTGACTTTGGTCACCCAGACTTAGCCCTGTCACCTGGTATTGAAGCCTGGTCACCAGAGGGTAAACCCATACTTAACAACCCCTACCAACAAAAGGGCTATTGTTCAGCAAATCATTACTGGCAAGGCCAAAAAAGCTGTCCATGCCATTCAATTCATCAATTCTCTTATTGATACTCCTGTCTGCCACAGACTGTTAGAAATAGCCTCAAGGAAGCCTCTGTAAAGGGTGTGGTCAAGAAAAAGAAGCCCTTGCTTTCTAGTGGACACAAGAAGAGAAGGCTAGCTGTTGCTCTCAAGCACCAGAATTGGACTGTGGAGGGCTGGATGAGAGTTATATGGTCAGATGGGCAAGAGTATGTGTGGAAAAAGAAGAGTGAAGGGCTAATTGCTAGAGAGGTCAAGGGCACAGTTAAGTTTGAAAGTGGTTCACTGATGGTATGGGGCTGCAGAAGGTGGAATGGAGAAGGGGTTTTGAGTGAGGTGGAAGGATGGATGGATGCTGAACAGTATGTGGCCATTTTGGAGCAGGGGCTGCTGCAAAGCTTGGAAGATTCTGGAATTCCAGAAGGTCATATAATCTTTCAACAAGATAATGGCCCCAAGCACACCTCTAGGAGAGCCCAAAGTTGGTTGGAAGAACAGGAAATCAACCTTCTGGACTGGCCTGCACAATCTCCAGACTGTAATCCCATTGAACATACTTGGAATCACCTCAAGAGATGCCTCTCAGGTTATGAGAGTGCTCCTACAGTCATTCACTGACTGTGGGAAAGAGTGGTGGAAGAGTGGGGGAACATTGATGAGGAGCAGTGTCAAAAATGGATAGAAAGCATGCCTAGAAGGATTGAAGCAGTTATTAGGGCCAAAGGAGCTCATATGAAGTACTAGATACTTAAATTGATATAAAGTCAAAAAACTGACTGCATGAGTCATCATTTTGAAATGGCTGCCATTTGATCAAACCTTATCCAAAACCCTTGACCCCTGCACCAATAGAGAGCCAATGGTTAGGGCCTAGGTTAGGGGATATGGGGCAGTATTGACTTTAGTGAAAAAGGTCCAAACATGTGGTCAGTTTTTTGAGCCACTGTACATAAATCCCCCCACTGTAATGTGTCTCTCTCAGGCCAGCCACCACAAGCTGCCCTCCCACCTTCTGTCTCCCCTTCCATTCCATCCATGACTACTAGTAGTTTGTGGCTGCCTGAAATTGTGCCTCAACTTGGCACTCTGTGAAAGGTTACTATTCAAATATTCACAGGCCTTTAGTTGTCATGACTGGCCTATGAACCCTAACCTCTCATCTTCTGTCCCCCCTTCCATCCTCTGTCCCTTTCCATTAGAGGTGATGTTTTATGCCACCCTGACTACCAGTAGTCTGTGGCTGCCCTTACTCATCATTACAAGTGCCCTTGCTGTTTGGTTCATGCAACCACCACTCATTCACCTATCACCTGAACAACCCCAGCACCAATTGTTCCAAGGACTCAAACAAGGCAGTATGAGTTCAATGATGTGAAAGTGCACCTCCCTAATGTGCCACTTAACATTGTGTCACCTGTGATATAGTACTCACTGATTTAAAGTCTGGCAAAATGTCCAAGGCTGTGGGCCTTTAGGAGACAATACTATCAATTTCATACTTACTGTTCCAAATGCCTTACCTGCTGCTCTACATGGAGGTATGTGGCATAGTTGGAAGGCCTGTGGGTATGCTGTTTTGTTCCAATTGACGAGTTTGGCAACTTCCTGCAGGAATGTAGGAACACTGACCACACAGACATCAGCTTGGTTACAATGTGGGGGTAATGCCAATAACCTGGGTGTACAGAATCACCAACAAGCTACCTTCATCATTTTGTGCCACAGGATGCCATTGAGCAGGACAATTATCACATGTATGATGTTGGGGGCACTTTGCCCCATTATAGGATCATTTCTGTATGATGCTTCTACTTGATGCCATGACTAATGAAGTGCTTTGAAACAATGGCACAGGTGGTTACTTTGCAAACACAGGGTCCCATGTGCAGTCAGTTGTAGTATTATTATCAAGCTGCAGACCTTCACTGTATCTTTCAGTTATGTCCCACCATGCCTCCATCCACATAGTAAGTGATACCACAACTTTCCACTCACTCCCCTCTTCTTATTCCACAATCATTCAATGCTGGCCACAATTTTGCTCATTGCAGGGCATGCTGATGGCTTGCACTTCCAATATTTCAAGTGCATCTTCCACCAGTCATCTGACAAATAATAGCAGGTCAATTCATGGCTTGGCCAGTTTGGTGGTCCCCACAAAATACAACCCACAATACCTTGGTCTGTGCAGGCTGTATGGAATGGATATCTTCACAAGAATAATTCCTGCATAAAACAATGTGCAATATATGTGAGTACTACATTCCACATGGTGGTACAATAGATGGGTGCTCACCAGCACTGTCATCCCAAATGCCCAGATGTCTGCTTCTCAAGTGGTTGTCAATGTATCCAAACTCTCTGGCACCAACCACTGCAATGAGCCACCATGGGGTGGGTTGATGCTGGACCCCATGTAGTCCATTGAGTCACAACACATGGGCAGCCTGTGTGCCAAAACACCAACACTTATATAGACCCCAAGATGGGCCCACCTAAATAGATTAGCCAGTACACATGGACAGGCCTGAGGGACTAAAGTGAGAGCAACATATGTATGGGCCCATAAGTGCATTACCACAACATATGGGAGGGCCCATGGTGGGTAAGGATGTTGAAACATTTAGATGGGCCTGTGACTAATTAAGAATACTGAGCTGCTGTAAGACATGGATGGGCCTGTCCTAGCAGGTTACACCCCTGTTGCAACATCAAGGTGGGCTAACATGGAGAGGGTCACAACATAAGGATGGGCCCATCTATGATTAGAATACAAAGTTGGCAACATATGGATGGACCCAGGAGGAATATCATTTATGGTGTTGCAACATATAAACAGGCCTGTTCATAACAAGCCATATCCCTGTCACAACATAAAGATGGGCCCATCAGTGATGTCATTTCATAATGTCACAACATATGGATGGGCCTGTCAATAGTAAGATGTACTGCTGGTGAAACATAAAGACAGGCCCATCACTAATATCATTTAATAGAGTCACAACATAAGGTTGGGCCCTTCAGCAGTATTATTTATATTGTTGCAACATATGGATGGGCCTGTCCACAGTAAGATGTACCTCTGACAAAACATAAAGACAGGCCCATCAGTAATCTCATGTATAGCATCACAACATATGGATGGGCCCTTTAGTAGTATTATTTATATTGTCACAGCATATGGGTGGGCCCAGCCCCACTAAGATGTACCCTGTCAAAACATAAAGACAGGCCTGTCACTAATGGATGCAGTATCCCTGGCACCCACTGAACAGTGGCTTTCCATGGACACCATGCTGGCATGAATCAGAGATGATTTGAGTGACCCAGATCTCACAAGCTGCACCCTGGATGTGTTTGGCATTAATCAGACTACTTCCAGCCATCCACCCATCCATATTGAGTGGATGTGGTATCCCCAGCACCAACTGAACAGCAGCTTTCTATGGACACCATACTGGCATGAATCAGAGATGATTTGAGTGACCCAGATCTCACAAGCTGCACTCTGGAGGTGTTTGGCATTAATCAGACTATTGCCAGCCATCTGCCCATCTGTATTGAGCAGATGCAGTATCCCTGGCAGCTTCTCAACAGCAGCTATCCATGGACACCATTCAGGCATAAATTGGAGCTGATTTGAGTGACTCAGATCTTGCAAGCTCCACCCTGGATGTATGTGGTATTAATCAGACTATTGTCAACCATCTGCCCATCTGAATTGAGTGGATGTGGTATCCCTGGCACCTGCTGAACATTGGCTTTCCATGGACACCATTCCAGCATGAATTGGACATGATTTGAGTGACCCAGATCTCACAAGCTGCACCCTGGATGTATTTGGCATTAATCAGACTATTGCCAGCCATCCACCCATCCACATTGAGCAGATGCAGCATCCCTGGCACCTGCTGTAGGGAGCTGTATACTCCCTGAGGCTGGAACAGGAATCTGTCACTAAATTCTGCAGGCCTCTATGACAAACCTGTTTTGGAATTTTTTGTGCTTGTGTCCTCGTGTTTCCTCCCAACCCCTGTCACCTTCAGAGTTTCTACCAACCTTCAGCATGTTGCTCAGTCATCAAAATGCTGATCCAGAAATTCTGCATTCACACAGAGCCACCCAGAATTCAGCAGCCATGCCACCACTCAGCCACATCACCAGTCATCCATGCCACTTACCTCTAAAAAACTCCGGTTTCCCCTGTTGCCCTAAATTCTGCAAGCTGGACTTTGTGCCAGTATGCTACACTCTGTCCTCCTGTGCTGCTCAGCTCCACCTCCCACTTGTATGCATACTCTCATTCTGTTGGAAGATACCCCTTACTGTTGTCCCATTCTTACTTTTGTCTACTACCCACTGGACTATTTCATGTGCATCTGTATTTTGCTGATGTCTGATGTCCTTTCCTTTATTTTCTGGTCTTTTAGTTTTTCTGCCCCACCTTACTCCAACTTGTACCTACTTCCCTTGTACTATATAATTCTGCCATGATGCCAGAAATATAGCACCCATCTTTTGGAGTCACTATCTGAGTCATTTGTGTGTCTAAGTGTTCAAAGTGTCTGCTGCATACTCTGTGTCTACTGTGTCTTCTGCATTTCTAGCATCAATCTGAGTCTACTGTGTCTTCTGTGTTTCTGTGTCTTGCCTCCATGTCTCATGAGTCTTGGAATTACTTCTTTGTGCCAAGGTCATCACTCAGAATTTCATAAACAAGTCTACTTGTACCCAATTCACCTACATCTCTGTGGAATTAAATTCCATGCCCCACATTCAACTCCTTGATTGACTCTACCATTGTATTCTATGCCTCCTTCCTACTCAGCACCCATTGGGTTGAGCCTAGGGATTACCATACAGCTTCCCCCCTAATTGCATGCTACCCAGAGGTAGTGTCTCACATCATTTTGGAGCCCACTGAAAGGGGTCTGTAGATCTGGAAAGGAGATCCTTAGGACCCACTTGTCAAAGAACTGAACTCGAAGAGCTCCTAGAGCCCTTCCATAGACTATCTATTTCTTCATCAGAAATCTTAATCCTGGTAGCTGATCCCAGAGATATTTCAGAGCCACACTTGTCAGACTCAGACCTTGGTTTAGATGAGATCTTTCAGAGCCCAGAGTCCCCAGAATTTTACCCAGCATTTCCAGGAGGTTTTGATGTTGATGAACCCTTCAATCCTCCAGCAGAGAATCAAGAACTTTTGCCTCTCTCAGAACTAACCTCTTCTTTGTCCTCATTATCTAGTAATTCTGAACTCACTGCTGAGCAACTTCTTATCCCTTTGCAATCACTCACTTTAATTCCCACTATCATTTCCCCTGCCTGAGTTCCCACTCAGAATACCTCAGTCACTCCACTCTTAAATTCTGCATCCATTCGCATCATGTCTGGAGCTAGAGACATGCCACTCAGGGGCTCTAACAAAGCCCTGAAGTTTTCTGGTTGTACTGAAGACATCACTCACTACCTTGAAGACATTGAACAGCTCTGTGTTGAAGCTGGCCTTGACACTGGAAAAGATAAAATCCACTGGGTCATCCATTATGCCAATCACAATGAGGTGGAATTTTGGTCCACCTTAGATGCTGCAACTGACAGCTTCAATGACTGGGACATGTTTTCCAAAGAACTCCTGAACTACTATCCAGGTGCCTCAGTGAAAGATCATCACTATACCAAAGCCAACCTTGAAACTTTACTCTACCATCAAGTTCAGAAACCTATGGGACCACTGGAAGATCTTGGTAAATATGTCCAGGAATTTTGACACATCCTCAGCCTTGTCCAGAAGAAGAAACTTCCTGATGACTATGTCAATGAGAAATTCCTTGAGGGGTTTCCCCTGAGGTTCTGGAATTCCTTGCTCATGTGATTGCAACTTTCTGACCTAGATCATGACATTGATGAGCCTTGGGAGTTTGATCTGGTCTACAAGCACACTAACTACCTGCTCAGTGGAGCAAAATGAAATCTCCCTCAGCCTGATTCATTGGCACTGTTCCCCCAGAATTCCACTCCATCTTCCTTGCCAACTGTTCCTACTATCTTGAAATGAGAGTATGTTCATGTCACCTGGCAGCCTGCTTCTGCCCTGCCTCCTCAACAAGGTCAGGAAGGCCACTTCCATCATTCCTTTGGTCCACAGTGTTTCTTCTGCAGAGGAACAGATGGCCACAGAACTGCAGAGTGTGTGCTGTGTCATGAATACATAAAAGCTGGGAAATGTTCCCTGATTGGGGGGAACAGTTTTCATGCCAAATGGCTCTGACATCCCTAGGACAGATGCTGGCCAGAATTTTAAAGAGAAGATTGACAACTTCCTTGCCATGTGCGAATCCATTATTGCCTCAGCCAATCTCATCTCTATGCAATGACCTGGTCAGCAGTTGAGCTCTTCTTGCAGTCACGATACCCCACCTCATCTCATCAGCATGATGTTCTTCAGTAATGAAGAAGCCCTGGTCGACTTGCACCCTTCTTCCTACCTAACCTTCCTCTGCATCAACATGTCTTCACACCAAGAAGAAGGAAGTAAGAGGCCTCCATCAGCAGCCTCTTTGTTCAAACCTCCTGTACCTTCCTGTAAAGGAAAGGAAGTCCTCCAAGCAAGGCCACTTATTTGTCACCCTTTGGTGCAAACTCCAAACCCATGTATAGGTCTTGGAGACCCACCAGTAAGGCCCCAACTCAGGCAAGTGGCAGAATCAACCTCACCAGTAAACTTTACTTCATACTGAACCCCAGAGCCCATCAGCTCAGATATTGACACCCAACCTAGAGGGACAGCCAGACCAGTGGACCCCTCCAATTTGTCTTCATCCACTGATATCTTTGTACTGACTTCTACCAATCCAATGGCAGAAGAACTTGCTCAGTGAACCACTGAACTCAATCTGCAAGATCCCTTCTCAGGTCAGGCCTGGTGTGAGTCAAAGTGTGGTTCAGTGGTGAAAACCAACCAAAACCAACACAAAAGACAAAAAGAGCAAGTGGTGGTGTGCCTATGCAGTACCTCAATGGTAGCACCTTTGACCTGGGTGGGTTTTTGTGAGCTACAACACTCAAAGATGAGTGCTGAGGGTTGGGGGTGCTCCTGATGAAGAGGGAGCAAGAATGTGATAGACAGTGATAGGGTAGACTGCTGTCAGCCTACAGAAGGATGGATGGCAACTTAATTTGATGTCCTAAGTTGCACTGAGCTCAGGGAGGGCTTGGAGCAAAGTAGATTGATGATAGATGATAATAAGCAAAGTAGACAATAGTTAGACCCTTAATAAAGTCTCAACTATTGAAGCTGATGGAGGATTTACTGAGTGATGATAAAAAATGTGAGCAAGAGGGGCTCTCTGATGTCTTCTTCTCTTTTTGCTATCTAAGTACAGTGATTTATATACAGTACAGGGGTGTTGCCTATGGAAAACAAGGTGAAAACACTTGGTAAGTGATTGGTAACTGATGAGTAAGGAATGTAAGCAATGGGTAATCATCTTGGAAAGCATTGGTAAGCATTGGTAAGGATAAGCAAGCCAAAAGGCAAAGAATCAGTAAGCAAAGTCAAAAGATTGGTAAGTATTGGCAATAGGTGAGTCAAAGACAGTCAGAATGTCAAAGTATGAGTCAAGCAATGTCAGGAGCTGGGAAAGTGCACTGGAATCACATTAGGGGGAGGCTGTGCATGTCACATCTCAAAGAGATTGCTTCTAGGCCAAGGTGGGATGACAGAGAGGCAGCACTGATCTGATGCCAACATAGTACATCCAAAAGTGGACAGGGTGAGTCAGATGTCAACAGGGGTCAAGCTTTGGGGGTCTGTGGGGTGACAGGAGCATAGGGGATCACAACTTTCCCCCCCAAACCATCCTCTCAGTGAAGCAAATAAAAACTTCATAAATGAGGCTCTGTTGGAAGAGAGGATGAAGGGGGAGTGTCTT
This sequence comes from Pisolithus orientalis, assembly GCF_024613125.1. NCBI lineage: Eukaryota > Fungi > Basidiomycota > Agaricomycetes > Boletales > Pisolithaceae > Pisolithus > Pisolithus orientalis. Next base: position 37,939 of record NW_026260906.1, on the reverse strand, counting down.
CTGCTGTATCTTGCAACAAGGAGGCAAGATGTGCATCATACTCATCATGGATGCGATCAGGGAGAGTGGAGAACAGTAGATTATACTGTAGCTGTCACAATTTTGGAAGAATGGCAGATGAGACTGGTATGAAGACACTGTAGGGAGCATGGAGGAAGGATCCATATGCTTCTTGGACTGGAGAGACTGAAATGACCACATAAGACCTTTCCAAGCGAATGACAGACCTGAGGCAACCAAAGAATGTCCTCCTAGAGGTCATACTGACAAAAAGAACATGCTGCCCAAGCTGGATGGGCTGAGAGGGTGCAGATGAGGGTGGGATGTACCAGGATGTACCAGGATGCTTCAGGATGGAAGCTGGTAGGAAGTCCTGGTAGATATATGTAGCCATGGTCCCTAGCAAAGGGGACAAGTGAAATGATTGATGTGGAGGCAGCCATATCAGAAGAATTAGTGAAATGAGCATCTTTTGGAGGGAGTGCTGTAGAAATGTGTGGAGTGTGCAAATCCTTTCCAATTTTGGAAGGTAGGATCACTGGCTGAGCACTACAAGTGAATGTGGGAATGGTCTCAGTATTTGCAGAAACAGCAGAGATATGTTGAAAACCAGAATGCTGTACATGGGTGCTTAAGAATTTTAACCAGTGCTTAACTCACTCCCTTTCTTTTTCTTTGGCACTAATGACTTGTTCTTGTGTGAGGGATGACTGCTGGCATTTCTGGCTGTCCTTCTTCACATGAGGGCTATGGTCTTCATCTCCATTCATCAGCTGTATCCATGTCCACCTCACCAAACACCTTTGGTGTGTGACACTGGGTAATGCCTGAAATGGCTGCCAAGTTTTACAAACACCTGTTTGGCAGAGATGTGGTAAGGCCTAAAGGCCCCTCCCAAGCTTTCAAGGAGAAAGGACAGGAATGCAACTCTAAGGGAGGAGGACTGAAAGAAATTGGCCTGAACAAACCCTTCTTGTACAATGGAGCTCACCAAGACTTCTCTGCTTGGTTGAGCAGCATCAAGCTATACCTTGCCACCAATGAACACATCTACTATGAAGACCAATCCAAGATTGCATTTACCCTCTCCTACATGGGGAGTGGCTTGGCCTGCACTTTCACAGCAGCTTACACCAATGAAAATACTACTGCACTTGGAGACCTCAAGATCTTTGATGGCTGGGATGAGTTCATCACAAAACTCAAGAAGACCTTCCAAGTAGGGGATGCCAAGTCCACAGTGCTAATATACCTCTCTGCTATCTGCCAGGGAGACCACTCCCTGGATGAGTATATCACTGATTTCCACAACTGCCTCAACAAGGCTGGTATATCCACTGAAGACTCAACTGCAGTAGTCTTCTTCAGGAAAGGCCTTAATGAAGAAATCAACTGATGGATCCTCATGGCTGGCCCCAAGCCAGACAGTGTCAAGGCTTGGATCCAGAGGGCAACAGCAGCACAGGCAGCAATGGCAACACTCAAGGTCTTCACCAGAAAGGCAACCTTCTAGGACCACTCCTACTTGTGGAAGCAAGAACAATCTTCCCACAGATCAAAATCCTCTTCATCTCTGAAGATTCTGTACCAAGACCCTTACACCATGGATGTTGATCAGAAGTCCAAGGTCCAATCACAGAGCAAAGCTCCTACCTCTTATGGATGCAGTAAGACAGGGCGTGTGAAGTCTAAGTGCCCCTCATCCACAACAAACAGCAGGTCTTCCTCAGCCCAAAAGTTCTGTACTCACATCCTGGCAATGCTCAAGGAATTTGACAAAGCAATGGAAGAGGAAGAGGATGAACCAGAAGACAAGTACTGTGGGGAGAGTGATGAACCCACAGATGATGGGGGACCAAAAGAAAACCTGGATTTTTGAATGACTCTCCTGGTGTAGCATCAGGAAGGGAGCCCATAGTATCATGCAAAGTAGAGGTTAAGATAGGAACTGAAAAAGTGTACAATTGCAAACAAGATATGTCAATCACTTCTATTGCTAGTTTTGCTTACCTTGTCAATCACAAAAACACTACTGTCTGAACCATCCTCAATTTGGGCACTGAAATGAACATCATTGATCTGGCAATAGTCCAAAAGTACAACATCCCTATGTGAAAAATAGCAAGACCATGGGAGTCAAGAAGTTACAAGGGCAGGACCAGAGATTGGGTAACCCATATTGCTTCCTTCAGAGCCAAGATCTGGGGAAAGACCATGTGCATCCATGCATATGTCCTCAAGCTTGGAAATTGGGAGTCCCTTCTCTTGGGAATGCCATGGCTCAAAGAACACAACCCCATAATCAGCTGGACCTCTTGAAAGCTAATAGGATGGGGAGAACTCAACCATGGTCTCAACAAGAAAAATCACATATGCAGAACTGACTTCACCCAGACTGTAAAAATCAACCACACCTCGATCTCTATGAAACTCAAAGCCTCACACATACAGGCAAAAGTTGAGTTACCTCCAGAATATCAGGAGTTCTCTGTAGTCTTCTCCAAAGAAGAAATCCCTCTTCTGCCTCATCAAGGTTTCCTTGACCACAAAATATGCCTAAAACTGAGCTTCCAGCCAAAGAAAGGAGCCGTTTATCCCCTCTCACTTGATGAACTCAAGGCCCTTGGATGAGTTCATTGAAGAGAACCTTAAGTGTGGAAAGATTTGCCCCTCAAACTCTTCCCAGGCAGCTCCCATGTTTTTCATAGGAAAGAAAGACAGAAAAAGAAGACTCATCCAAGACTACTGCTACCTAAACTCTGACACCATCATTGACTCCTACCTGCTACTCAATGTCAAAACTCTCCTTGACAAACTTGCTGGCTTGAAATACTTTGCCACGTTCAATGTTTGCTGGGGTTTCACTAATATCTGGGTAAGGGAAGGCAACAAGTGGAAGGGAGCTTTCATCACTCCTAGAGGTCTCTTCAAGCCTATGGTAATGTTCTTTGGACAGTGCAACTCACTGCCTACATTCCAAATATATATGGACCACACTTTTGGAGAACTCAAAAATGAGCAGAAAGCCATGATCTTCATGGATGATGTTACTATCCATTCTAAGACAAGGGAAGGCCTCCAAGCAGCCATCCACCAGTTCCTTCATGTAGCTGCTAGGGAACACTTGCGCTTGAAGCTCAAGAAGTGCACTTTTGAAGCCAAAGAAATAGAGTTCCTAGGTTTTGTGATCCATCAGGGTCAGTATGAACTGTCAGAAATTAAGATCAAAGCCATCAAAACCTGGCCTGTGCCAACAACTCTCAAGGAACTCTGCTCCTTCCTAGGCTTCTGCAACTTCTACCAGCAGTTCATCTCTGGCTTCTCACAGATGGCCCACCTGCTCCATGACCTCTTGAAGAAAAATGCAAAATGGACCTGGGGCCCCAAGCAAAGCTCCACCTTCGAAGCTTTGAAGAAGGCCCTGTCATCTAGGCCAGTTCTTCGCCTACCAGACCTCCAGAAACCATTCATGCTCCATACCAATGCCTCAAAACTCAGTACCAGAGTGGTTCTGTCCCAAGCCAACAACTTGGGAATGCTTCACCCTTGTGCATACATGTTGTAGTCACTTACTGGTGCAGAGCAGAACTACCAGGTCTACAACCTGGAAATGCTAGTGGTAATGCATGCCCTCAAGCAGTGGCACCCTTACCTGCTTTCATCCCCAGAGCCAACTTGCATCTATACAGATCATCAAAATATCACCTACTACATGCAGCTGCAGAAGCTAACCTCCTGCCAAGAATGTTGGCAGGCCACACTCCAGGAGTACCCACTCCAGTTCATCCACATTGCTGGAACCAAAAACTCTGCCATTGATACCTTTTCCCACCACTCAGACTTCAATGCTGGGCCCTTAACTGTCTCCACCCTACTTCCAAAGGCCATTTGGCTTGAAGGGGGGGTGAGACCCCCTGTCATTTCGATTTTTCAGCTTGACAAGCCTTTGACCCCTGTCCAGAAGGTCTCCTTCAAGGAGCCAGAAACCCCTGGACTGTCAAAGGGAGGTAAAGGACACATCTTCCAGCTGAGTAGCAACCTGTACCAAGAGGTACAGAAAGCCTCTGCATCCCTCTTGACCCCCAAAACAACAGAAGGGTCTGATGGTGTCAGAAGGAAAGGAAGAAGGATCTTCATCCAAGAACCAGTCTGCCAAGATGTCCTTTGGCAGTACCATGATACACCAGCTTTCAGGCACCCTGGAGTGAAAGCAATGACAAAGAAAATGAACAAGTATGTCTGGTGGCCTGGAATGTACCAGTCGATCCACAACTACTGCAAAGGATGCCCCAAGTGTCAGGATAACAAGGTTAACATGCATCCTACAACTCCACTGGTTACCCTGCACAACATAGCAAAGAACCCTTTCCCTTTCAAGCAGATCTCTATGGACCTTGTAACCAATCTGCCCCTGTCTGGAGGAAAATACAATTCCATCCTCACAATCATTGACCAAGGACTCACTAAGGGAGCATTCTTCCTACTGACTACTAAAACTGTGGATAGTGTTGGTGTGGCAGATCTCTGTCATGCCTACATTTACCCACACTGGGGTGTCCTGGAAGCCATCATTTTGGACCAAGGCCCACAGTTTGTCTCTGCCTTCACAAGAAACCTGTACCACTCCCTTGGAATCAAGCTGAAGGCCTCCACTGCTTATCACCCACAAACCAACAGTGAAGCAAAACATGTAAACCAAGAGGTTGGCACTTATCTTCACATGTACATAGACATGGACCCCCACAACTGGCACACCAAACTCCCAGTGTGAGTCAAAGTGTGGTTCAGTGGTGAAAACCAACCAAAACCAACACAAAAGACAAAAAGAGCAAGTGGTGGTGTGCCTATGCAGTACCTAGATGGTAGAACCTGTTCTTTGGGAGGGTTTTCGTGAGCTATAACACTCAAAGACAAGTGCTGAGGGTTGGGGGTGCTCCTGATGAAGAAGGAGAAGGAATGTGAGAGAATGTGATAGGGTAGACTGCTGTCAGCCTACAGAAGGATGGATGATGACTTAATTTGATGCTCTGAGCTGCACTGAGCTCAGGGAGGACTTGGAGCAAAGTAGATTGATGATAGATGATAATAAGCAAAGTAGACAATAGTTAGACCCTTAATAAAGTCTCAACTATTGAAGCTGATGGAGGATTTACTGAGTGATGATAAAAAATGTGAGCAAGAGGGGCTCTCTGATGTCTTCTTCTCTTTTTGCTATCTAAGTACAGTGATTTATATACAGTACAGGGGTGTTGCCTATGGAAAACAAGGTGAAAACACTTGGTAAGTGATTGGTAACTGATGAGTAAGGAATGTAAGCAATGGGTAATCATCTTGGAAAGCATTGGTAAGCATTGGTAAGGATAAGCAAGCCAAAAGGCAAAGAATCAGTAAGCAAAGTCAAAAGATTGGTAAGTATTGGCAATAGGTGAGTCAAAGACGGTCAGAATGTCAAAGTATGAGTCAAGCAATGTCAGGAGCTGGGAAAGTGCACTGGAATCACATTAGGGGGAGGCTGTGCATGTCACATCTCAAAGAGATTGCTTCTAGGCCAAGGTGGGATGACAGAGAGGCAGCACTGATCTGGTGCCAACATAGTACATCCAAAAGTGGACAGGGTGAGTCAGATGTCAACAGGGGTCAAGCTTTGGGGGTCTGTGGGGTGACAGGAGCATAGGGGATCACAACTTTCCACCCCAAACCATCCTCTCAGTGAAGCAAATAAAAACTTCATGGATGAGGCTCTGTTGGAAGAGAGGATGAAGGGGGAGTGTCTTCTGCTGTATCTTGCAACAAGGAGGCAAGATGTGCATCATACTCATCATGGATGCAATCAGGGAGAGTGGAGAACAGTAGATTATACTGTAGCTGTCATAATCTTGGAAGAATGATGGATGAGACTGGTATGAAGACACTGCAGGGAGCAGGGAGGAAGGATCCATATGCTTCTTGGACTGGAGACTGAAATGACCACATAAGACCTTTCCAAGCAAATGACAGACCTGAGGTGACCAAAGAATGTCCTCCTAGAGGTCATACTGACAAAAAGAACATGCTGTCCAAGCTGGATGGGGAGCCCATGCACCTGGTTAGGCCATATGAGACAGTCAGCAGAGGCTGACAATCAGCTATCAGTGACAGGCCAGTGAAGGTTGAGCCCATGTATGGCTTGTGCACATGTGTTACATGAGAGCCATGAACCTATTGTCACCTTGTAGTATGGGAGAGCCCAACTGATGAGTGTCACCATGTAGTACAGCTGAGCCTGAGAGGAAATGTGTCATCATGGACTATAGGAGAGCCCAATAAATGCATGTCACCATAGCATACAGCTGAGCCCAAGAGTAGGAGTCATTATGGAGAATGGCTGGGCAGAGGTTAGAATTGTCATCATGGGGTACAAGCCAGCTGTGGGATTAGGGTGTAGCCACTGCAATATGAGTAGTCCCAGGTAAGCCCAGAGTTGGGTGTCCCCAGAAGGTATGGATGGGCTCAGCCCCTGAGTTCACCCCTGGCAACACTGTCATGCAAGCCAGCCCAACACCAATGCCATGCTAGCCATCCTGGCAACACTGCCATGTGGGCCAGCCCACCACCAATGCCATGCAGGCCATCCTGGGACAAATGCCATGTGAGCTGGGCCAACACCAATGCAATATGAACAGGCCCATTACCAATGCCATGCAGGCCAGCACAACACCAATGCCATGCTGGCTGTCCTGGCATTGATTCCACATGGGCAGACCCAATACCAATGCCATTCAAGGTGTCCCAGCACCAATGCAATGTGAGCCAGGCCAACACCAACCCAGGACTAATGCCATGGAAGCTGTCCCAGCTGGCACTGATTTAATGTGAACTGGCACAATGCTAATGCCATGGAAGCCATGCTGGCACCAATGCCATGTGTTCTGGCACATTGCCACTGCCATGGGGCCATCATGGAAGATGGCCTGGCACCAGGTCCATGTGTTCCAGCACATCCCCAATGCCATGGGGCCATCATGCAGGCCATCCTGGCACCATTGGAATGTGTTCCAGCACACCACCAATGCCATGGAAGCCATCCTGGAACCCATGCCATGTATTCTGGCACATCCCCAATACCATGAGGCCTATCATGAAGGCCATTCTGGCACCATTGTAATGTGTACCAGCACCGGACCAATGCCATGGAGGCTGGCCTGGCACCAGTTCCATGTATTCTGGCATATCCCCAATGCCACAGGTCCATCATGCAGGCCATCCTGGCACCTGTGTAATGAGTGCCAGCACATCCCCAATGCCATGGGGCCATCATGAAAGCCATTCTGGCACCATTGTAATGTGTTCCAGCACAACACCAATGCCATGAGTCCATCATGCAAGCCATCTGGGCACCATTGTAATGTGTTCCAGCACAACACCAATGCTGTGGAAGCAGTCCCAGCACCTATGCCATATGTTCCAGCACATCCCCAATGCCATGAGGCCATCATGCAGGCTGTCACAGCACCATTGTAATGAGTTCCAGCACATCCCCAATGCCATGAGGCCAACAGTCAAGCTGTCCCAGCACCAATGCCATGGAGGCCTGCCCAGAAATTATACCATGCCATGCCTGACCTGCCTGACCTCCTGGAAGCAGGTCTACAGTGTATGTATGTACTGGTACCAGTACCATGCTGGAGATGCATGTATTACCACAATTGTGGCTCTGGTAATGACCAGAAGACTAGCCAACTACCCAGTACATGTAAACTGTGAATTCAATGCCTTATGGCCTCCAGCAAGCCAGAACAATACCATGAAAGTCACCATCATGCTATACAGAAAAAACAATTGAGTTATGCCAGCCAGTCATCATTTGTTCATCTAGGTGAACCATGACTCCATTGGCCCTTAGTGCTTGTAACACCACAGCCTTGGTACAGACATCACCATACCAGATTGGTTTTCCAGTATCTGAATCATACAGGAACAACTACCAGTAGCAGTAGCTACTTCTTCCTGGAGATCACATTTTGACAATACAGAATATATTGCTGCATCTAACAAAGTACAAGTACAAAGACAAAAAAACACAAATGGATTGTGAAATGACAAGTACATTGATGTTAGTTGACCTCCATCCTACCTTCCTGTCTGGGCACTGATCCAACTGGTGGTGGTGGTGGAGTGATAGAGATTGCCAGACCTCCAGCAGGTCCATGCACAGCTTTGACATTTGAAGGAGGCATTTCCAAGCCAGCACCTCCCTCAAATGAAGCTGGGGGGGGGTTCAGTGGACTCCTGTCTTGAGCTGCTTCAGGATGATTGAACCTCAACAACACCAGTTGCAGTGCCAAGTTCCACCATGACCAGCATGTGAGGTACTGGTGTAGGGTTGGAAGTAGTGTGAAATGGGACCAGAGGATGGTTAAGCATGTCTGGGGCTGGGAATAGGTGATGACAGATAGCATCTACCACCCAATGGAGAGCAGCAAGCTCAGTATGGGTTACATCTATCTCCTGCCTCATGTCAGCATTCTCCTGCTTAAGGATGGTAACCTCTTCCCAATACTCATCACAATGGCATGGATCATTGGCACCAGTTGTAGTAGTTGGTGCTGGAGTGATGGGTGGGTCTGTTGCAATGCTTCTTGCATGAGACCGTGACCAGGATAGCCATGACAGAGTAATAATTTCCACTACTCAATAGAAATATTAGTTCAACCAATTAGTGAAAAACATAGGACTGTGAATAACTTACTGGGGTGGCCAGTCCATGGGCCAGGAGATGAATGATGGCTTGTTACTTTGGATGGACCAGCATATTGATTTCAGCTTGGTGCCCTTTGATGTTTGGCTTGTTGACTGGTTGATGGAGCTGGCACAGCCAGTGTTGAAGTGGTGGGAAGGCTGGCCATGTCTTCTGGGGATCATTCCTGGTGAGGCCTTGAATGGGAGCCTTTTTGCTGCACCTCAGACTTGTCTCCCCTCCACTTGAACAAGCTGCATGAGTATTTGGTACAGTAGCATTGCCAGCATGCCCTGCCAGCTAGCACTGTACAGGGCCAACTCCTGTCCTGGCATCTCACACACCACTCAGCTTCCAGCACTACTTCCCAGGACTCAGGAGGGTTGTTAATGTCTCACTGGTCCTGCACATCCTCATTGACTGCTGGTTTTGCCTTCTTCATTGGTCTCCTTGACCAGCACTGGCCTCTACTGGTCTGATCACTGGCATTGACAGGCTTGGATGCTGGCTGGCCACATCTTGACTGGCTATGGCCCCATGCCTTCTCCCTGTTCTGATCCTCCTCATTTCCCAGCTTCTGCATCACAACTCCAGTGGTCCTAGCCATAGTTTCTGTGGGTGCATCTTTGGATCCCATATCAGTGGTCTACCCAATTGCCTTCCTCAGAATTAGTGCTCACCCAGAAGCTGAATCCTTTGAGCCTCATCTGTACCCAACTCTTCCCCTTCCCCTTATCCACTGGCTGTGCCTGGTGCTTGGCACTTGACAAAGGCCTGGTAAGCTCCTCCATGACCTTGTAATATGGGTGAGACTTAGGCTGGTGACAAAGGCAATACCACACATGATCCTTCACATTGGCCTCTCATGCTGTCATCATCTGGTTGAAAGGTGGCCACATCTGCATGGCAATGATTGTTGCCAGGTCAACCATGTGCATATCAATAGCAATAAGATGTGGAGGGATCTTGAGTGCTGGGGGTAGATGTTCAACAACCATTCAGACCATTCCCTACATAGATGTCAGGAATGGATATCATGGCTGCAATTTCACTTACCAGCTGGGCCCACACAAGCTGAGCCACTTTGCCCCAGTGCTTAGCATCCTGGCCCTGAAGTCCTCTCAGTGCCTGCATTGTAACCCTGGCAGCCTCCTTGACCATCCACTTGGCATTTTCAGCAGTGATGACTGGCTGGATGTTGTTGGTTGATTGTGCTGGGATGAGGATGCTGGTGTTGGCAGTAGACATAGTACTGTTAAAGCTTTGGAGTGCAGGTGGTGGGTGCTTGAGTGGTGTGGTGAATTCACTGGCTAGCATACACCATTCAACAGGCTTACATAAGCACAATACAAATGCTCACTCCAGTGATGCTGTGATTGACAATAGTCAATGTACTGGTTTAACCATTGAACATATTTTGGTGGGAGTAATGTATGGCAGTTGACAGTCATTCCACTAAGTGCCCATTTCCATTATGTATGCACTTGCACATCCTGCATGATGACTGGTGAAAAAATATTGTGTAATACAATCTTATCACTGGTACCAAAATCATTCTCAAACATTGGTGTAATCCCCACAGTGCCTACAATGTTTTGAACTTTCATATGGCTCCCAGAAATGTTAGATTCAGTTCCAGCAGTCCAGATAAACTCCATAAGTCAACTGGTCCAAGGACCATTACTTCTAATGACTGTATGCAGTAATTCCATCATGCTATGATATGCAGTGGCTTGCATCTCTCAATGAGGATGAGGAAATGTTTACTGAAGATGACCTGCCAGATGCTCCATCATCCCCATTATGTGAGCCACCTTTTGAGCTGTCCCCAGCTCAAACAATACACACAACTGGGATGGAACCCTCCTTCCAGTCCTCTGGTTCACCCAGATCACCTTTGATAGAGCCAGCATGGGAGTCATTGGCACTGTCTCCCTCCTCTAGCAGCCCATTGGTTGAGCCTCCTTGGGACTCCATATCAACACACCTCTCTGACAGCACCCTGTTACTTGAGCCAGCATGGGACAAATCGCCACTGCCTGTTGCCCCAGGTATGCCATTGCATGAGCTGCCTTGGGGGTTGCCCCCACCATTCCAGTCCCCACCAGTCAGTCCTTTACAAGAACTGGCATTTCAGTCACCTGCTGCCACAAGATCATCAGCTTACATCTACCCAACTCATGCAGCTGGCCAATCGTCATGATCATTCATCCTATTGCCTGAGCCCCAATTTCAGTCCTTAACTCCCTCTGTGTCACCAGCCTGTTGAAATCCTATCCCAGTTCCCAGCCCAACAACATTTGCATCACCTGGTGGCAATTTCCCTGGTCCTTGTCAACCTATGGACCTTTCAGATGCTCCTGCATCATTCAGCTCCACATCAATACCACTGGCTAGATCCCCATCACTGGTGCCAATCCCATTGTTGCATTCAGAGCTTTTAGCAGTCTCCCAGGAGTTTGCCATACAGCCAGGAGTTGATACTCCACAAACTGAGTGTAAGTCCAGAAGTTCCTATGCAACCATAGCTAAACATGTCTACCAGTTCAAATGTCAAGGCAGATCTCCAGTGTCATGGCTAGGAGTGGGGTGCATCAGCCAGACATCAATGCCACACACAATGCCAATCTGATCACTACATATAGGTATTATGCCAATACCCTGGTGGATACAACCAGGGAGTGGCGATCACATGTTGAGTGGCATGCCATGCTTACCAGATTCTGGCAACAGTTAGCAGATCTTCTGGAGGAAGAGCTGGCAGGTGTAGGCTACCATCTTAAACCAGACCAGCTTTAATTTGTATACTTAACTCATTTCAATGAACATTATGTTGAATGGAATTGGAGAAGTGCACAAATTGGCTGCAATTGGATTATGACAGTGGGTTACAGTACATGGTAGCTATGGGGCCAGTGATTCACTGGCAATTCTTGCACTGTGCACTATATATGGTTGTTGCCAGTCTACTGGAAAACAGTAGGTACTGGCCTCAATTCTACCTTCACCTCCTCATGGTTGGAGTAGGATAATTATCATCTGGCCACTGTGGGGGCCTATGATTCTGCTCTGGGTGATGAGCCACACCATCCTCTTCTGCTTGATCCAACAGTCCATCTTCCCTGTCCATTGCATGGCATCTAGGCCTGGCATTTGAATTCCTACCCACTGGATCAACTCCTGACATAGATAAGTGTGTGTAATTGTGTTATGGATGTATACCTACAATCATTAGGTGATATGACCATCTTATCATTCTGGGCTGCTGTAGAATGCTGTAATGAGAGGATTAACCAAGTGTGCATGGAAACCAACCATTGGATCTGATTCTTGGCTTGGGCTTGGGCTTCCTTGCAGTTGAATCACCACCATCATTGGTATGATTGTCTGATACAATTCTATCAGCAATATTCATTGTTGCTGGATACCACTTACCAGCTGGCTTGGGGTATGCAGTAGCTGTATTGCACCAGCCTGATGTGGACTGGTGCCATTATCTGTTGTCCTCCTGTGCATTGGATGTTCCAGTGGGATGATCTTCAGCACACAATTCCAAGGTCATGTTAGGGTTACCAGTAAAGAATCTGACCAGCTCTGACATACCATCTATCTGTTGCCATTTGGTGGAAGGTTTTGTGGGAGGAGCTGGTTCCTCCTCTGAGTGATGTCTGTAGTCAGAGCCATCAATGGAATTTACTTAATGTGCAATCAGTTATGTATATCCAAATTGATCATGACCTCACCTTCCATGGTCTCTTCCCTTTGGCTTTGTCTGACTGGTGTTGGTGTTTGGCAACTGGCTCCTCCAGGGAACCATCCTGAGATCTCCTCCTTCAGAACTGGAAGACATCTTCTGGGTGCTCCTGCTGTCACTCCTTCCAGAACTCCAAGGTTTTGATTAGTTCATGATGTGTCAACCTGGTGGGCTCTTTGAATGGGATATTGGGAGGAAGATACTTGGAAGACACATAGGATGCCCAGTTGTCAGCTATTGCAGCCCAAGGTACACTGGCATTCATCTTCCCACAAGTCAAGCCTGTGTTTAGATGTTAGTAACTCATCAACCATGGAAATTGGCATGTATGATAATGGCCAGTTATAAACACCCTCATGATGTCCTTTAATTCCAGTGTCCATAAGTCCAAGAGATTTGGAAGAATGGGCATGCCATTGTCATTGGTGGACAGGGACAATTGAGACTGTTTTTTTCCTTTCCATGCTTTTACTGTGGTTTGACCAGCCTCATCCTCTCCACTGCCATCCTCTGTACCATTGGCCCCAAAGGCCTTCTTTGCATAGGCTGACCACTTTCCATGAAGGTCTTTCCAATCTGAATAGAGCTCTCCATCACCCAGCTTGTCATTGAAGTCATTCCTACACCAGTCAGATATGGTGAAGCCTGTCAGGAAAGCACTCACACTCCACCCATCACTTCACCTTCCTTATCCTTCCATACCAACATGATCACCACTCTCATCCCACACTGCTTCCACATGTCAAACACAAACTGTTTTGCATACTTCCAGCCCTTACTTGTTGCCACCCTGCATTTAAGTTAGTATTGCCCATGGGAGAACTTGGATGCTTACTCTGCCTGGGCTTTGGGTGGTGGCTTTCTCTTGTTCCACTCTTTCACCAAATGGGCTGCCTGGTCCAATTCAGCCTTGGTCAATGACTGGACTACCTTCTGAACAGCTGGCTGATAGTGTTTGATCATAGCCAATGTCCTTGGATGTATTCCAGCCTTCACAAGTGCTTGCCAGATATCCTTCTTGTGCTGCAGCTTGATCACCTTTAGGGCCATCCATTTGGAGCCATACTTGACCAGGGCCTTCCATGCACAGGACTGACTGTTGTTATACATCCAGTTCTTGATGGCCTGTAAAATATACTTAACACAACTGCAAGCACATCAAAACTGTCAAGCTTACTGTCCATTTTCTATTCCATTCATTTTGTTTGAGGCTCTTGTTGGCATCCAGCCATTTGATTTTGTTCCACATGCCCTCCATCAGTGAGGCCCTTTTTTTGTGTCAGCTTCCTTCCAATCATTTAGACCATCTTGGAGGATTTGAAGTTTGTCCAGTCTCAGCTTTCCCAGTGCAGATTTTGTTGTCTCCATGTTATCTGAGCTAGATTCCTCATTGGAGGAAAAGTCCTCCTCATCTGAGGTATTAACACAATTAGTACTGTGATCACTGCTGGCCATTCTGAATGTTGGAGAAGGTGTTGGGGTTAGTTAGTTGCAGGTAATGTTACCCTCTGTTGAAAGAAAATTTGGAGTCCATTCCTCATAGTTTCTGTCACCCATTCTTGAATAAAGTTCCAGGGGCTGAGTAATGTTCCAGTCATGATACATACCCATTGTTAGTATGGTCTTGTTCCAGTCGATTGGTACCATGGCCAAACATGGTAAGCCAATTCGTCTATCATCCAGTCTGCTACTATATATAGATAAAGTATAGTTTGATCCTGATTGGATCTTCTGACATTGATTCCAAGATCCAACTCAAATCATAGTCATGCCAGGCATCACAATGAGGCATGTATGGCTGAGGCCTGCAGACATCCTGCAAGGACTTGATACTAGACATGGGCAAGTCACAAATCACCTGAGCTGCAGGGGCCACCCCAGTAATGCATGTCACTTGGAAAAAGGTGAAAACAACCAGGGGATCCAAAGAAAAGATGGTCAAGTTTACTCTGAGAAAGAAGGCAAGATATGCAACCAGCCAAAGCAACAAATCACCTACTAGGGCAGGATCTTTGAGCATCCAGGAACCCAATTTAGTCCAGGGTAATGATGCTGACCTATATGGCTACATGGATGATGCATCACCACCAAGGACATCAAGAATGCCAAAAAGCCAGGTGTGCATTATCAAACATCCTGGTGTTGGCAATGTGTGCCTTACAGTATTACAGAACAGTTATCTGGAAGAGTGGCTGCCCTATAAGAGTAGATACCTGTCTGTGCTCCTGGACATGGAGGCCCCACCTGATGTCATGGCTTGTTTTGTGTGTAAAGCAGAAGGGGCACCATATAGATGCATGGACTGTGCTCATCGCCCATTGTCTTGTAAAACATGTTGCATCAAGCAACACAAACTCAGACCATTGTGAGTCAAAGTGTGGTTCAGTGGTGAAAACCAACCAAAACCAACACAAAAGACAAAAAGAGCAAGTGGTGGTGTGCCTATGTGGTACCTAGATGGTAGAACCTGTTCTTTGGGAGGGTTTTTGTGAGCTACAACACTCAAAGATGAGTGCTGAGGGTTGGGGGTGCTCCTGATGAAGAAGAAGCAGGAATGCGAGAGAATGCAATAGGGTAGACTGCTGTCAGCCTACAGAAGGATGGATGACAACTTAATTCAATGTCCTAAGCTGCACTGAGCTCAGGGAGGGCTTGGAGCGAAGTATATTGATGATAGACAAGGATAAGCAAAGTAGACGATAGTTAGACCCTTAATAAAGTCTCAACTATCAAAGCTGCTGAATGAATTACTGAGTGATGATAAAATGCGAGCAAGAGGGGCTCTCTAATGTCTTCTTTTTTTTGCTATCTAAGTACAGTGATTTATATACAGTACAGGGGTGATTGGTAACTGATGAGTAAGGAATGTAAGCAATGGGTAATTGTCTTGGAAAGCATTGGTAAGCATTGGTAAGGATTAGCAAGCCAAAAAGTGAAGAATCAGTAAGCAAAGTCAAAAGATTGGTAAGTATTGGCAATAGGTGAGTCAAAGACAGTCAGAACATCAAAGTATGAGTCAATTGATGTCAGGAACTGGGAAAGTGCACTGGAATCACATTAGGGGGAGGCTGTGCATGTCACATCTTGAAGAGATCACTTCTAGGCCAAAGTGGGATGACAGAGAGGCAGTGCTGATCTGATGCCAATATAGTACATCCAAAAGTGGACAGGGTGAGTCAGATGTCAACAGGGGTCAAGCTTTGGGGGTCTGTGGGGTGACAGGAGCATAGGGGATCACAACTTTCCACCCCAAACCATCCTCTCAGTGAAGCAAATAAAAACTTCATGAATGAGGCTCTGTTGGAAGAGAGGATGAAGGGAGAGTGTCTTCTGCTGTATCTTGCAACAAGGAGGCAAGATGTGCATCATACTCATCATGGATGCAATCAGGGAGAGTGGAGAACAGTAGATTATACTGTAGCTGTCATAATCTTGGAAGAATGATGGATGAGACTGGTATGAAGACACTGCAGGGAGCAGGGAGGAAGGATCCATATGCTTCTTGGACTGGAGACTGAAATGACCACATAAGACCTTTCCAAGCAAATGACAGACCTGAGGTGACCAAAGAATGTCCTCCTAGAGGTCATACTGACAAAAAGAACATGCTGTCCAAGCTGGATGGGCCGAGAGGGCACAGACAAGGGTGGGATGTACCAGGATGCTTCAGGACAGAAGCTGGTAGGAAGTCCTGGTAGATATATGTAGCCATGGTCCCTAGCAAAGGGGACAAGTGAAATGATTGATGTGGAGGCAGCCGTATCAGAAGAATTTAGTGAAATGAGTGTCTTTTGGAGGGAGTGCTGTGGAAACATGTGGAGTGTGCAAATCCTTTCCAATTTTGGAAGGTAAGATTGCATGGCTGAGCACTACAAGCAAGTGTGGGAATGGTCTCAGTATCTGCAGAAATGGCAGAGATATGTCAAAAACCAGAATGTCATACATGGGTGCTTAAGAATTTTAGCCAGTGCTTAACTTGCTCCCTTTCTTTTTCTCTGGCACTGATGACTTGTTCTTCTGCAAGGATGACTGCCAACATTTCTGGCTGTCCTTCTTCACATGAGGGCTATGGTCTTCATCTCCATTCATCAGCTGTATCCATGTCCACCTCACCAAACACCTTTGGTGTGTGACACTGGTGATACCATTGCATTGTGGTACCTTCCTGGTGCCATCACCAATGATTTGCAAGTCAGTTAAAACATTTTCTTTACACTCTATATTATTCAGGCATCCCTGCAGACACACATGCTTGCCACTCTGGACCCCCTTCACCATGCAATGTCCAAGAGTATGACAAGTGGCTCCTGGCAGAAGAATGCTGAATATTTCAATCACACTTCATGGTCACCGGGGTGCCTGGAGTTTTCCCCAGCCAGGCACCAACAGGGGCATATGGTATGGCTATATTACCTTAGGGGGTATGTCTCTCAAGTGGCATCCAGACCATGAACTTCTCCCCATCAGTTTCTGCTGACCTACAGATGGATGCCAGTCATGAATGGTCCCAGCAGTCTTACCTCCCAGCTGCCATCCTCTCCAGTGTGCTTTCAATTATGCACCCAGGCCTGTATGATGCTGGAAGGCAAGCCATGCAGTTGTTGGGCACATGGTTGAGTTGGCATAATCAAGATGTGCATGATGCCTTGCAGCACTGGCTGTCAGTTTTTACTAATGTCTCCATAATCTCTAACCAGACTACACCCTTTCACTGGGACCCACACTCACAGTCCAATTGGTATGACATGCTGGTCATGGTTGGCAATTATGAAGATTGTGTATTGGATATCCCCATGCTTGGCCTTCAGTTCCTTTACAACCCCAGCACTGTAGTTGCATTTTCTGGCAGGCTTCTTTGACATGGGGTTAGTTCTGTGGGTGGGAACCAATGTTGCTTTGCCTACTACATGAGGGACAACATACACAATTGGATAGGGATACCCTGTGGGGATTGGATGAGAGTTCAGAATGTCCAGACTTGGTTGATGCCTGCAGGTCCAGTGGGACATTCCATATAACCTACACTTATCCAATAGGAGGTCCATGTAAAGGTAGTTTTATAGATATTATATGCCATCCCAAGCCAAGTTATTTTCCATATACCTCCCCCAAATATCAACTATGGCTGGCCTGTAATTGGTGGAACACTTCAACTCAAGCCAAATCCAGTCAGATGGCACACTGGGAGATTGGCTTGCTTGTTGTGCATGAGACTGTGGCATATGTGCCAGACCACATGGATTGGTGATCATAATACATGGGCTGATTCAAGACAGACAGGACACCATATCATGGGCCTCCCATACACCATGAAACACTGGAGTATTCATCCAGCCTGTCCTATGGGATCATAATATCTGGACCCTCCCCAAGGATATGGTACAATGGACTATAAGCCCTCCATGGTACATGGGCACTCCTATTTGGGCTGAGGCTGATGTGCACAGCACACTGAAATATGCTCCTACCATTCCAAATGGAACACTGCAGGTCCAGCCAAGCCTTATTACATGGGCCACTGATATATAAGCCCCATAGACAATAGCTTCCCAGCCAAGCCAATATATATGGGACACTATTTGTATGGCTCATCCATTCACCATGGGATGCCAACAGACTAGCCCATCATCTACACTGGTAACATTAAGTGGCCTTCACTGGGCATCCATGCCAATCAACTACCATAGGCTGGGCTTCTGTCCTGGTCCCTTATCATAAGGCCAGTATGTGTCCTGGGTTATGGTCATCAACTGGGAATTTGACCTGGCTGACTGGACTTTGCCAGAACATATACCAGCACAATAGAATCCCACTGGAGTGCCTTCTAAACCACTGTAAATAGCCCAGAGGGTGTCATCCATCCTGGCCAACTGGAGTTGGTTCAGAATTGATGCCAAACAACTGCCACCAGCACTGGACCTGTGCTGGCCCACTATATTATGGCCAGTAGGTGTCCTGGGTCATGGTCATCAACTGGGAATTTAACCCAGCTGACTGGATTTGGCCAGAACATATACCAGCCCAATACCATCCCACTGGAATGCCTTCTGAACCACTGTAAATAGCCTGGAGTTTGTGATCCATCCTAGCCAACTGGAGTTAGTTAGGAATTGATGCCAACCAACTGTCACTGGCCTTGGCCCCCTGCTGGTCCCCTAGATTCAGCCCAGTAGATATCCCAGCTCACTGGCAATAACATGGGATCTGACCCAGCTAAATGGAAATGTCAGGAAGTCATACTGGCCCAATAGAATCCCACTAGTGTGCTTTCCAAACCACTGGAAATATCCTGGAGGCTGTGATCCATCCAGCCCACCTGGAATTAGATGAGCATCCATGCCCACAAACCACCACCAGCTTATCCTCTATTCTGGCATATTTGCACTATACTGGTATGGGTCCCAGCTTATGAATACCAGCATGAAAGCTGGCTAGCCATATATTCCAACTACCTGCCACAATCCAGGCACCCATCACAGCCCACCTGCATAAGGCTGGTATGTGTCCCAGCATACTAGAAGTGGCTGTAACTCATACCAGCCCAATGGATGTACATTGGTATGCCTTCTGACCCACTGGAAATAGTGTGGTGGCTGTCATCCATACCAGTCAACTGGAATTAGCTCAGCAGCCATGCCAACTGACCATCACCACCTTAGCATCTGTGCCAGCCCACTAGCATAAGACCAGTATGTTTGCTGGCTTATTGGCATTATCCCAGCATTTGTCCCAGCTTACTGGAATTAGCCCAGCATTCATACCAACCCAATAGAATTACAGTGGAATGCCTTCTGACCCACTGGCAATCGCTGACACATGCTGGGCTCATGCCAGTGAGCCCAGACCAGGTTAGTACCAGATCTTTCCCAACTTGCCAGAATCCATGTCAGGATTATGATTATCCAGGCAAGATGCATATAGTAGTAACCCCTCAGCCACACTGTGCAGTATGGTGACATCTAATGATCATGGATATGCTGTGTGACATGATGACAACTTAGAGGTGGGCTTGACTTTAGCTGGTCTGTGCAACACAGCCAATTGTCAACCTCATTTGGTCATATGATACAGTACAAAGTAGGTACATTATGTGGGATGGGCTGAGAGGGGGCAGACAAGGGTGGGATGTACCAGGATGCTTCAGGATGGAAGCTGGTAGGAACTCCTGGTAGATATATGTAGCCATGGTCCCTAGCAAAGGGGACAAGCAAAATGATTGATGTGGAGGTGGCCATATCAGAAGAATTAGTGAAATGAGCATCTTTTGGAGGGAGTGCTGTAGAAATGTGTGGAGTGTGCAAATCCTTTCCAATCTTGGAAGACAGGATTGTGTGGCTGAGCACTGCAAGCAAGTATAGGAATGGTCTCAGTATCTGCAGAAACAGTGGAGAAAGGTCAAAAACTGGAATGCTGTACATGAGCACTTAAGAATTTTAACCAGCACTTAACTTGCTCCCTTTCTTTTTCTTTGGCACTGATGACTCATTCTTGTGCAAGGGATGACTGCTGACATTTCTGGCTGTCCTTCTTCACATGAGGGCTATGGTCTTCATCTCCATTCATCAGTTGTATCCATGTCCACCTCACCAAACACCTTTGGTGTGTGACACCAGATGCTCAAATGGCACACAACTCACATGTACACTCATCTCACAACCAGATGCCATACTCACTCATGTACAGTTTTGACCCTGCCCCCTATTCAACCAGACAACCCCCAGTTGAGTCCCTCATGGGAGACTGACTCAAGCAGCTGGCTGCCAATAGGAACACAGTGATTATCACTCACAAGGAAGCACAAGAGTTGATGAAGTTATGATTGAAAGGAAGCTATACAGAGTTCTCCATAGGAGATAAGGTTTGGCTGGATGCTTCCAACCTAAAAAGGGATGTTCTGTTGAGGAAACTTGTGCCCCAATGTCATGGACCATTTGTAATTTCTGAACAGATCAGCCTGGTCACATATAGGTTACAGCTCTCTGCTACCTGGAAAATACACCCCATGTTCCATGCATCCAATCTTACCCCTTTTGTCAAAACAAAGGAATATGGCCTGGCACAACTGCCTCCACCAGAATTGGTAGGAGACAAGAATGAATGGGAAGTTGAGGCTATACTTAAGCACAAACATGCATGCAAGGTCAAGTCATCATCTGGACAACCCAGGTTAAACCCTCAGCAAAAATACCTCTACCTAGTCAAGTGGCTCAGCTACCTGCACTCCCAGAACAGATGGGAGAGTGAGGAAAACCTGATAAATGTCCCAGAGGTTCTTGGGGAGTGCATGTTCATGACCTCTAGACCATGATGTCCTACACCCCCAACACTGAGAACCCTGGCTCTGACTACTTCAATAATGACTTCCATGCTGACATCAATGAACCATATGACCCTTCCCATCCCTACTTCAATCACTATGCCAGTACCCCTCCATGCCTCTTGGAACCACCAGTACACTCCCCCAGAGCACTATGCACTGCATCCCCCACAGTATCCTCCCACTCCTCATATGGCAGTTCCTACCAACCCCTTCATGACTCTGTCACCTCCACCTTGTGCCCATACCTGTACCCAGTCATCCACTTGGTCCCCTCTTCCCAAAGAGCTCACAAGGATGCCTGCAAGGGAAAGTCCAGAGCATGGCAGAGACCATCTGAGCCTTGTTATGACTCCTCTTTCTGATCCTGTAATACCCCGCCTCTCTCCCAGGCTGCCTACAGATCACCAACCCCAGCCTCTTGCCCTGGCTCATCTGCTCCAGAGCCTTGTGTTGCACTGGCCACACTCACAGCCCCTGCAGTCACCCCCTTGGCTCCTGCCACCACCACAAGCAGGTTGGCTCCCAAGGCAAGCCTCTTCCTTGGTTACATATGACTGCTTAATGACTTTGAGCACTGGGAATCACACAGCTGGAGAGCAGGGGAACACCATGAGCATCTACAGATGCTGTCTATGATCTTCAGAAGCACAGAAGTAATCAGAAAGTGTGTCTATGACCTCACCAGGGTCACAGACAGAAGCTTTAAGGTCCATACATATGAGGATACTGACCATGCAAACTTTTCCATACTCCAAGAAGCCCTGAAAACACAGGAGGCTGTTGTCAAGATTGTTCACAAAGACTATGGCCCCTCTCTCATCTCCTCCTTCCACTCCTTTCTTGACTGACTCCCCCTTGAAGTCATGGTCCATGGGCTCTTCTCTCCATTGTGTCAAGCAGTGACTAGAGGATCAGGCCTACCTGTGAACCCTGACTGAAAGGAAGCATGGCCACTCCAGGGCCAGGAAGCCAGCATCAGAGGAATATCACAACCTGGAGGAGGAAGAGTATCAATGGCTGAAAGAGATGGCAAACAGAGGTGTCACAATTGCTGGGAGAAGATTATACTGGGCCAAGGCCAAGAGCACTTCCAGGCCATCACAGATGCACTTGCAGATGTCCCCTTCAATGGATTGCCCCATGACTGGCTCAACTTTTTCACTCAGGCCCAAGGAGATTCAGCAGGATGGGCCATCTATGCTACTAAGACAACCCAACCTCTACCAGATGGTCCCTTCATTCCAGTCCCTGTCAACTCCCTCAGCAAACATGAACTTGGTGGGCTTGTTCCCCTCAATTGGCAGCATCCCCTCCATCAGTTTGCCTGCTACTGATGCTCATGCATTGGACATTGGTCAACTGAGTGCCCAACTCAAGGTGGCAACTAACAGCAAGATCTGCTCCTGGGTCACAGCTGGCCTCTACCTGCCTTCAGAGGACCTCAGGCCTTCGGGGGGGGTGATGTTATGTGCTGCTCACATTTCTTTCCATTTATAGACAATCCCCTTTCTTCCCTCATCATGCTTTCAAGTGATGATGTTCTGTTGCCTGCAAGCCACCTCTGGACCTGCATTCTCCTTGGATGTTTCCTTTTATGGTATCCCCTGTTCATGCCATGTTGTACTATAGCTTGACTATGTCTGTTTGCCCTTCCTTCTGTGATCTGCTGGTGGCCCTGATCCATGCAGTCACATGACACAACTAACCTGTCTACCCCAGGTTGCCTGTTTGCCTGCATATGTCATATATGCAGTTACCCTTCCTTCAGACTTGTTCACCCCTGCATTTAACCCCATCTGCAGACATGGTTACCCTTACACCCTCATAAGGCTGACTTGATGATGCCATATGTAGATGCAGGTGAACATTTAAATGTTTTCAAATGTTTGTTCCACAGGTACTCCACATATGTATATAAACCTGCATGTATTGTTCCAGCTCTTCATTCAAAATCTACTTTGCAACCACCCTTAGCTCCATTCATTGTACTCACAAAGACTCAATGGTATGACTTCAGTTGGCCAAGACTGGTGCTCCATTCACTAGTGAAGTTAAATTATGCATCACTTCTCACACAGTCATGTGCTTGTATTTCAATACTTGATTCATGATGCAATATGAGTTGTCAGCATAACAGGCCCCCCCATATGTTGTGACAATATAAATAATACTACTGAAGGGCCCAACCTTGTGTTGTGACTCTATTAAATGATATTAGTGACGGGCCCATCTTTATGTTTCAACAGCAGTACATCTTACTATTGACAGGCCCATCCATATGTTGCCAACTTTGTATTCTAATCATAGACAGGCCCATCCTTATGTTGTGACCCTCTCCATGTTATGATAGGCAGGCCCACCTTGATGCTGCAACAGGGGTGTAACCTACCAGGACAGGCCCATCCATGTCTTACAGCAGCTCAGTATTCTCAATTGGTCATGGGCCCATCTAAATGTTTCAACATCCTTACCCACCATGGGCCCATACATATGTTACTCTCACTTTAGTCCCTCAGGCCTGTCCATGTGTACTGGCTAATCTATTTAGGCAGGCCCATCTCAGGGTCTATATAAATGTTGGTGTTTTGGTGCACAGGCTGCCCAGGTGTTGTGACTAAGTGTGACTACACTATGTGGACACTGAGACTGGGTGGTGGATTGGACATGGATGAGAGCCCAAAATTAGTTATGAGAGCATGACCCACTTCAGAAATCAGTACATTCTCCTGGTGAATATTGCATTGGTCATTCAAAAGATATACTCAGATGACTCAGATAACCAAGACTTACCCCCTTCACATCTCCATGGATTATTACTGAATGGTGGCAGTGTAAGTAATTCAGCCCACAGGCAATGTCAAAGAGCTGTGCTGGTGGGTTATCATCATGCATGGTTGATATTAACATTGGCATACTAATGGTCAGGGATCCACAGCCACATCTCACACATATTGATGTGCATTACCTTGTTCCATCCACTCTGTCACCATTGATACTGTGTGGCCTGTAGAATATATACTACAGGACTATTAGCAGAGTGTAACAACAGAATGTGGAAAGTGCTCACCTCAGTTGGGTTAGGTAGCCAACTGAGGTGTGACTATGCTACTCAAATGTGAAAATGAATGTGATTATGTAGTATGGCTAAATGCATACCATAATACTGAGTGGATGAAAGCATAATGTGAAAGGCAGAATATACAACATGACCAAAGTTTGTCATTATTCCTAGCAATGGAATGATGTTTTCATGTTGAAGCTGCAACCAGATGTATATTTCATTGAGAATATGCTGTGTACTGGTGAGTGAAGTCACAAATGTTTCTAATCACCTTGACCTTTAGTGCACCCATGTCCATCTCGCAGCAAGTCTTCACTACTATTCTTCTAATCAGTGGGCACAGCATTCCTTCACATATGACAGAGTGGGCAGTGCAGATGAGAACTTGTCCTGCATCAATCTTGTCATTGAGGTTGATGCAGTGCTGTAGAATCTGGAGCCAGAGCAATGTCAGCAAGTGTGAATGGGGCACAGTATGCCTTGGGTCCAAGGACACCTCA
Source organism: Pisolithus orientalis (assembly GCF_024613125.1). Taxonomy (NCBI): domain Eukaryota; kingdom Fungi; phylum Basidiomycota; class Agaricomycetes; order Boletales; family Pisolithaceae; genus Pisolithus; species Pisolithus orientalis. The sequence continues at coordinate 13,588 of NW_026260906.1, read as the reverse complement.
AGTGGCTCATGTGAATCTGATGCATCTTGTGTTGACTCTGAGGGCATTTCAGGCTTTTGCTCATGTGCATCAAAGGACACCTCTCTGAGAACAGATGCTCCATTGTCATGCTCTCAGCTGTGACTGCTAAGATCTGCTTTTGGTCTGCAGCCTCACTTCCTGCAGCTACAGCATCAGGAAAATAACACTTTACTATTTTTGACTTTTTGTGACTAATGTGACTTGTTGGGAAGGAATCTACTATCATTACCCATGTCCTGCAGGCATGGCTGCACTGTTCTTGCTTATTTTGGCCTTGTTCAATCCACCTAATTCATAGCTTTCAGTAGATACCACATACATTCAAGTTGATGGAGGTTCCAAAGAGATATTGTGATTTTTCTCTCAGACAGTGTGCATCACACCAATGGCTCAATATCTCTGAATTTTCAGACATTTTCTAGTCTTCTTGGCTTAGATATATCATCACTTAGTTGTCTCAATAGATTCTGTTCTCTTTTCATTCTTCAAAATGTTGTATACAGTCAAAAAAAAAAGTACAGATAGTAGGTTCCTTCACAAATAGTCACAAAAAGGTCAAAAATAGTAAGGCACCATTCACCCTCCAAAGTTGAAGTCAAAGTTGAAAACTTTGACTTCAGCAATGTAGTCACATGATGATTATATAAGCTGTGCATGCCCATGTGAATGTGAAGTCCAAGTTTCAGGCTTCTGCTTCAGTAATGTAGTCATGTGATGATTATATAAGACAACAACACAACTTGTAGTTCTATAGATAACATTGTGATAACAGATCAAACAACTCTGCTATGGATCTTGAAGCACAGCAGCTCCAGCACCATCATCATCACCATCTTGCTGCACTTGTAGTAGCAGTGATGATCCAGGTGCTATGCCTCTATGACCTCCCTTTTCATTCTGACTCAGAACCAATCCCCTACCATACCTCAATCCTGACTAGTGAGGGGTGGATGCTAGAGCTCCTGAATGGTCATCCAGACAGGATATGGACTTGCCTTGGCATCAGCCATGGGGTTTTTGATCACCTGATGCAGGTGCTCACCCATCATGGTTTTGTGCCTTCTCACAATGGAATTTCTGTTGAGGAACAACTTGGGGTATTCCTCTACACCTGTGTTACTGGGTTGTCATCCCAGCATGTTGCTGAGAGGTTCCAACACTCACCAGGGACCATCACTAGGTAGGGAGTTCATTGGACTGTCTGATATTTTTCTCTCAATTTTTTAGATATTTCAAAGCAATGTTGGCTTTCTTTTCTGGGGGACAATTCTATGCATCCCAAGTGCAATTCCCCACCAACAACACTCCCATATCAACTATGATTACTAGTGACCCACACTTCCAATTTTTCCAGGATTGTATTGGTGCAGTTGATGGCACTCATATTTGATCATTCACTGCTGCTGAGGACCAGCCTTACATGAGGAACCAGAAGGGCTACCTATCTCAAAACTGTCTCTTCATCTGTGATTTTGACTTCTTCTTCACATATGCCCTCACTGGCTTTGATGGGTCAACTGCAGATGCAGGGTTTGGGACCTGTGATGCACTTCTGGTTCACTATTGAGGTGTTCGTTACCATCTGAAAGAATGGTGCCAGGCTGGATTAAGGTAAGTTGCTATTCCATCCTGCTCAGTGTACCTGTAACTTCTATTTTATAGACCTCAAAACTGAGAGGAGTTATTCAACCTTTGCCATGCTGGACTTAGAAATGCCATTGAATGGATATTTGGTGTTATAAAATGCAGATGGAGGGTTCTTCAAATTCCCCCTGAATATAGCATCCACACCCAAACTCAAGTACCTGCTGCTCTCTGTGCCCTCCACAATTTCATATGGGGCTATGATCCAGAAGAGTTCTTTGACCCTGAACTTGCCATGGACATAGGAGAGGGTGATGGTATTGGAAGCCTTGGTGATGGACCAGCAGATGCTGCAGAGAGGAGAAGGGCTGATAATAGGTGTGACAACATTGCAGAGGAGATGTGGATTGACTATCAGCACCAGCTTACAATTAGGGGGCTTCTCTGAGCCTGAACATTCAGATTTCATAGTGTACAAATATATGTTCTTACAATTGTTTCACACTCATGTAGAAAAATAACTTCCAATGTCAAAAGGAAGCTAGTCATAGTCATGTACATTTTATTATGTACATATTCGTATAAAGGGGGGGACTTGAAAAGATATGCAGGGGGGGGGTACATTTGTATATTGTAAAAAAAGAAAAAAACAAACACCTATCTCTGCCCATCCTGGTACTTCATCAGCTGATGCTGCACCCAAATCTGCTTCACTGGCTCCTGATGCTTGAGGAAAATATTCACTTCATCCAGAGAGGTGCTGAGGAAGTAGTTGCCAATGTTGATCTGATTGTCTGTTGAGAGCTGCAGCATGTTGTTGATGTAGTCCATGGCAGCATCAACAAGGGGATTGGTAATGGGTGGCAGGGGCAATGGGGCAGTGATCACATGCATGAAGTTATCAAGCCTGGAGGTGATGGTGGTGATGAATGAACTGTGATCTTCTTCAGCACACACTTTGGCTGATGGGGGCTGAGAGCACTTTGATCCACCTTCAGACATTGCAATGGACTCAGCTTTCCTTTTTCTGCAACTGATGCTGGTGATGGCTGATGACAATGATGACACAGCTGACACATGCAACAAAAAACTTGATGGTGTGGAAGGGGGGATGAAGTTTGGATCCATGGACTGTGTGTCCTTGCAACAGTGAGCGTTGAGAGCATGCATCATGTCAAGGAGGGAGAGGGAGGGAGGGGGGGTAGGAATAGTCAAAGTGGTGGGGGGTGCAGTAGAGGCAGGAGTATTGAAGGCAGAGGTCATGGTTGTAGAAGGCACAGTAGTGGTGTGTGGCCAGTAGATAAACCGACCTTGGCCATGCAAGGGGAGAAGGAGCTCTATGCTGGTGAAGTGGGGGAACCCAGAATTGCAAAATGGCTTCACATCTTTGTGTGCCTGACTAGATGTTAGTGGATGATCTGACAAGAAAAAAACTACATTACCTTTACATACCAATCCCAAAGATTGGCATTGTCCAGCAAGACCATCACACCATGCCCATCATCATAAGCAAAGCCAGAGGCCACCAATTTAAGATTGGTGATGGCATAGTAGTTTTTTAAGCTGGATAATTGTCAGCAAGGCAAAAAAAAAAGAATGATATGACGACTTACTGCCTTGAACTTCTGCTCACACAATTCAGCTGTCTTATCACTGTTATCTGGACCCAATGGATAATTATGAGCCATGTTGGCTGCTGCAGTGTTCCACATAGCCTTCTTAATGTTCCCATTGCTGGCCTGTGAAAGATGAGAGGCCAAGAAATCCAGTAACATGCCTTCCTCCTCTGTTGTCCATACTGCAGCTTTCTTGTGAGTCCTGGGGGGAGGCAGGGGGTTCCATGGGTCTAGAGGATTGATTGTAAGGCCATGCAAGCACAATGAGCAGGTTGATCCTGCAGATGAGCCAGACATTCAATGATCACAGTAACTGGGTGACAATGGTTGCATACCTTTTTGGAGGATGACAAGCTGCAGGATTGTCAAGTCTATAGAGAGGAATATACTCAGACTTCAAGTTGGTTGAAGCTAAACAATTAACTACCTATAGAGAGGAATATACTGTAGGTAGGTAAGTAAGTGTTCCAATATAATGAATGGAAGGAGTCCCACCTCAGACTTCAAGTTGGTTGAAGCTGAGGTGCAGTAAAAAAAATATAAACTGCTAAGTGTCCGCTTTTGGATTATGTAATGCTGTGCTCGGTGAACCACAACTAAGGTAAAAGTGATAAACTCCAACACACCCCTTCAATGAGTATAGTCAAGAAGGAATTAAAAGAAAATAATACCCATAGCTTCAGAGAAACAAACATGCTTCTCCCTAGACACACCCTTAGTCGGCACATTGGCCACCTGGTCATTGGTAGACACATAGTTGACAACTACTTTTCCAGAATCCACCTTCTCTTGTATGAAGTGATGATGGATTGCAATATGTTTCATGCAGTCATGGAACATCGCATTTCGAGCCAGTGAGATAGCAGATTGATTGTCAATGAGGAGGGGAGTGGGTTCATGTGATGACACAGTCTCAAGTTTGAGGACTAGGGTATGAATCCAGATAGCTTCCTTCATGGCAGTGCATGCAGCCATGTACTCGGCTTCTGTACTCAAGAGAGCAACAGATGATTGCTTTTTTGATGACCAGCTAACAGCTCCACCAGAAAGGATGAAAGTATAGCCAGTAACAGAGCAGCAGTCATTGATATCTGCTGCCCAATCTGCATCTACATACCCGATCACACATGCATTTGAGTCTCGCTTATAGGTAAGACAGACATCAGGGGTGTGTCACAGATAGCAAAAAACGCACTTTAGCACAGTAGAGTATTCATGCCCAGGGCATGCAGCATGATGGCTCAACATGCCTATAGTAAAGGCAAGGTCAGGCCTCATTGCTAGCATTGCATACATAAGGGCTCCAAGAGCACCCTGGTATGACTTGGTGTCAGCCTCTGGAATTTCTAGTTTTTTGAGCTTTAGGTTAGGCTCAATGGGGGTCATGACAGCTCACCCCTCGCTCATTCCAAAGTGCTCGAGAATACTCTCGACATATCTCTTCTGCGAGAGCTGTATGATACCTTTATCACAGTTGTGCAGTATCTCCATTCCTAAAATCCAACATGCCTCCCCCAGATCTTTCATCTCATACTCCTGCAAGAGCTGAGCCTTGATGTGCTCAATGGTTGTGCAGCACTTTGAGAGTATTAGCTTGTCATCTACATAGACAGCAACAACAATGAGTATGCCATTCTCGACTTTAAAGAAGAGGCTATGGTTGGCCTGGCTTCAAGTAAAACCCAGGGATTCGAAAACAGTCTGAAGATGAGAGTACCATGACTTGGGGGCCTGTTTAAGGCCATAGAGTGCTCATAGCAGCTGCCAGACTTTGTTGCTGTCAGGAGGAAAGCCCAGAGGGGGGCAAAGGTATATTTCTTCATCTAATAGTCCATTTAGGAATGTGGTGTGAGTCAAAGTGAGGTTCAGTGGTGAAAACCAACCAAAACCAACACAAAAGACAATGAAAGCGAGTGGTGGTGTGCCTATGCGGTACCTAGATGGTAGAACCTGTTCTTTGGGAGGGTTTTTGTGAGCTACAACACTCAAAGATGAGTGCTGAGGGTTGGGGGTGCTCCTGACAAAGAGGGAGCAAGAATGTGATAGAAAGTGATAGGGTAGACTGCTGTCAGCCTACAGAAGGATGGATGGAGACTTAATTCAATGTCCTGAGCTGTACTGAGCTCAGGGAGGGCTTGGAGCAAAGTATATGGATGATAGATGATGATAAGTGAAGTAGATGATAGCTAGACCCTTAATAAAGTCTCAACTATTGAAGCTGATGAATGATTTACTGAGAGATGATAAATTGTGAGCAAGAGGGGCTCTCTGATGTCTTCTTTTTTTTTTTTTGCTACCTAAGTACAGTGACTTATATACAGTACAGGGGCATTGCCTATGGAAAGTGATTGGTAACTGATGAGTAAGGAATGTAAGTGATGGGTAATCATCTTGGAAAGCATTGGTAAGCATTGGTAAGGATAAGCAAGCCAAAAGGCAAAGAATCAGTAAGCAAAGTCAAAAGATTGGTAAGTATTGGCAATAGGTGAGTCAAAGACAGTCAGAATGTCACAGTATGAGTCAAGCAATGTCAGGAACTGGGAAAGTGCACTGGAATCACATTAGGGGGAGGCTGTGCATGTCACATCTCGAAGAGATCACTTCTAGGCCAAAGTGGGATGACAGAGAGGCAGCACTGCTCTGATGCCAATATAGTACATCCAAAAGTGGACAGGGTGAGTCAGATGTCAACAGGGGTCAAGCTTTGGGGGTCTGTGGGGTGACAGGAGCATAGGGGATTGCAACTTTTCCCCCCAAAACCATCCTCTCAGTGAAGCAAATAAAAACTTCATGAACAAGGCTCTGTTGGAAGAGAGGATGAAGGGGGAGCATCTTCTGCTGTATCTTGCAACAAGGAGGCAAGATGTGCATCATACTCGTCATGGATGCAATCAGGGAGAGTGGAGAACAGTAGATCATACCGTAGCTGTTGCAATTTTGGAAGAATGACAGACGAGACTGGTATGAAGACGTTGCAGGGGGCAGGGAGGAAGGATCCATATGCTTCTTGGACTGGAGAGACTGAAACGACCACATAAGACCTTTCCAAGTGACAGACCTGAGGCAACCAAAGAACATCCTCCTGGAGGTCATACTGACAAAAAGAACATGCTGTCCAAGCTGGATGGGCTGAGAGGGGGCAGACAAGGGTGGGATGTACCAGGATGCTTCAGGATGGAAGCTGGTAGGAACTCCTGGTAGATATATGTAGCCATGGTCCCTAGCAAAGGGGACAAGCAAAATGACTGATGTGGAGGCAGCCATATCAGAAGAATTAGCGAAATGAGCATCTTTTGGAGGGAGTGCTGTAGAAACGTGTGGAGTGCACAAATCCTTTCCAATCCTGGAAGGTAGGATCACATGGCTGAGCACTACAAGCGAGTGTGGGAATGGTTTCAGTGTCTGCAGAATTGGTGGAGATATGTCGAAAACCGGAATGCCATACACAGGTGCTTAAGAACTTTATTGGCACTTAACTTGCCTCCTCCTTTTTCTTTGGCACCAACAACCTGTTCTTGTGCGAGGGATGACTGTTGACATTGCTGGCTGTCCTTCTTCACATGAGGGCTATGGTCTTCACCTCCATTCATCAGCTACATCCATGTCCACCTCACCAAACACCTTTGGTGTGTGACAGCAGATTTAACATCCATCTGATGAATTTCAAGATTATACTTAGCAGCAAGTGCCAGGAGTATGCAGATGGTTGCAAACTTGGTGATGGGTGCAAACATCTCCATGTAGTCGATCCCATGTACCTGTGTAAAGCCTTTGGCTACCAAACAAGCCTTGTACCTCTCAATTTCACCAGTCAGCCCTCACTTGATCTTGTAGACCCATTTCGAGTCAATCAGTTTATGGCCAGGAGGCAGGGCAACTTCCTCATACAGTCCAATGGACTTAAAGGTCTGTAATTCATCAATCATCACAGCATACCACTGATCTGCATTGGTGCATCACATTGCATCATTGAACAAGCAAGGTTCATTGTCATGTGTTGTGGATGCTTTGTAAGCCACTTCCTCATTCATCTCAGCCACCTCAGCCTCGCTGTTGCCACATGCACACTCTCACTCTTGAGCGACTTCACCAATGGGGCTTCCACCTTCACTCTCTGCACCTGAACCCTCTGGTGCCTCAAGCTGATGACTAGGTAAGGTTGTCCTGTCATAGGAATTGATGAAAAAGCAATAATCATCATCTCTAGGTGGTGCTTTTTGTGTTCTGGTGGACCTGCAGGTCTCTCGAGGTGGAATTGGAGTTGGATAGGGCTGTGGGGGTGTCGCTTTATGCATGGTAGGTTTTGGCATTGTCCTAGCTTGCTTTACTGATGGTTTTGAGGCCATTTCAAGCGCTTTTTTAGGACTCTGGCCACTGCCTGGCATGTTACCCTCTGAGTGCTGTGGGGAATGATCTACCATTGATCCTGAGTGATCAGGTGCATTGTTTGACTCAATTTTGACCTCATGGACAACATCTTCACTCTCTCCCTCACTAGACTTGAGATCCCCATCATCAGACTCCATGTGAGCATGGCCTTCCATGCCTGAAGCCCTGATGGTATCCAGGTGCAACGTATTGCCCTTTTGGGCATTCCCTCTTATGTCTGCTGGTTTACTAACCATGCCTGCAGGATCTTCTTCTATCTGGATGTGATCTAGGCCTGCTGCTGTGCTTCCCTCATCAAATACTACATCCCAGGATTCAAAGACACAACCAGTGGGCTGGTGTAAGCATAGGTATGCTTTCTTGTTCTCCACAAAGCCCAGATGAATGCATTTTAAGGACTTTGCATCTAGCTTCTTTCTTTTTTCCTCAGGTATATGTATGTGTGTGGTGCAGCCAAAGGTTTGGATATGGGCCAGCGATGGCTTAATCCCTGTAAAGGCTTCATATGGTGTGACATCCTCAGAGATGGCATGGGTTGGTGATTGGTTCATTAGGTAGGCCACATACTGGATAGCATCCCCCCAATATTTATTTGGCAGTCCAGCGTCTTTTAGCATTGCCTGCACACTTTCAACAAGTGTGTGGTTCATCCGCTCAGCAATGCCATTCTCCTGTGGGGTATAGGCATTCATCTTCTCATGGTGGACCCCTTTCAACTTGAGGTAGGCCTTGAACTCATCTGAGCCATACTCCCCACCTCCATCACTCCAAAAATAATTTGCTTTTTTGCCAGTCTTGACTTCAGCTCAAGTGAGGTAGTCTTTCACTGAGGGGAAGACTTCGTCCTTGGATTTTATTAGTTTAACCACAAGGTGGTGCGAGCGAGCATCAATGAAGGTTATGAAGTAGCAGTGTCCAGTTTGGGCTGTAGTCTCCATGGGGCCACATACATCAGAGTATGTCTGGTAGAGTACTGTTGGGCTTTCAACATTTGACCTGACAGGTATCACCTTATGGTGTTGCTTCCCTTCAAGGCAAGGTTGGCATACAGAGTTCGAGTGCTCAGTGCCAGTAAGCTCCATGCCTTCAACCATTCCCACTTTAACCAGTTTAAGCACAGATTTTGTATTTGCATGCCCAAGTTGTTGATGCCACAAGTCAAGTGTGGCTACAGACTTTGGTGCTGCAGCTGCAAGTGCCAGGAAAGTAAGGGTAGGGTCAAGTAGTGGAGATGGTCCTTGTACAACAAGTGCTCCATGACTTGGAGAGTGAGTCCTTGCTGCAAGGATGTAGAGTGAGCCTTGATGATGACCCACACCTACAGTGTCTGTACCATCAGTGATTGAGCATGTTCCACCTGCAAAGGTGACCTGGACATTTCTAGTGGCAAGGTATGCCACTGAGAGGAGGTTTGTGCTGAGATCTGGAACAAAATAGACCTTCTGTAGTAGGATTCTACTGGTCTTTCCATTTGGAAGATCCATACAAAGTTCGATCCATCTGATGGCAGTAGCAGGAATTGTGCTCCCATTTCCAATGACTACAGGCTGCAGGGGTGAGAGCATCTTTAGTGAAGTGAACCATTTCTGCTGACAGCACATATTCATGGAGGCACCAGAGTCAATGACCCAGTGCATGTGTAGATTCTTGCCATTGTCAGTGGCCATGAAGAGCCATAGGGTGCTGTCTTCAGCAGGTGAGATGCATGTGACTTTAGCAACAAGTTTGTCCTCCTCAGGCTTATCCTTTTCAGCCTGTGATGGGGACTTGGCTGCCTCATCAGCCTTCTTCTTGTAGCAGTCATCTTCAACATGGTTTGTCTTCTTGCAATAGCCACAAGCCTTTTTCTTTTTCTTGTCATTCCTCTTTCCCTTTTTGTTAGGCATCTTTGTTATGAGGGCAGTTTGTGCAGAAGAGGTGCAGCAAGACTTCTCTTCTATCAAGACTTGGGAAATGACAGAGTCTGGAGTTAGTTTCTCATCGGACAACATGAGTATAGTGTGAAGGGTTGAGTACAAGGTTGGAAGGGAGATGACCATGGCTATGGCAACAAGAGAGTCTTCAAGGGGCTGTCCAAGAGACTTTAGGATTGTTGCCTTCTGCCACATGGCATTAAGCTGCATCTCCATCAAGATGTCATCTGCTAGGGTACCACAAAACAATTCACCAATAAGGTAGGCTATCATTTGTTTCCCTTTGCCTTCATGGTGCTCGCATAGCTTTTTCCAGACTTCTGCTGCCATCGTGGTATGCAGAACACCACTAAGTGGGTCATCCTTTAGAGTAAGTGTGATTTGAGCCCTTGCTTCTTTATCCTTGTAGTGCCAGTCTGCACATGCAACTGGATCAGCTGCTGCATTGGGTGCCTTCAACTTTCCTTCTACAAGCTCCCAAAGTCCACAGACATCTAGGATCATCATAATTCAGTACTTCCATGTCTGGAAGTTCAAACCATTGTCTTTGAGGGATGGTATGTCATAGAGTTGACTGGAGGCTTGAGTAGCTTTACCCAAAGGTGTAGTAGAGGTTACTGTTGAGGTGGAGACTGGGACCTTTGAGGGACCAGAAGTGGATGCTGACAGACCAGACATAGTAGACACTTTGTACCAGACTTGATGTGTTCAACTTTCCTAAGATTAGAACTCACAAGCAGGGCTCATAACCTTTTGGAGGATGACAAGCTGCAGGATTGTCAAGTCTATAGAGAGGAATATACTCAGACTTCAAGTTGGTTGAAGCTAAACAATTAACTACCTATAGAGAGGAATATACTGTAGGTAGGTAAGTAAGTGTTCCAATATAATGAATGGAAGGAGTCCCACCTCAGACTTCAAGTTGGTTGAAGCTGAGGTGCAGTAAAAAAAATATAAACTGCTAAGTGTCCGCTTTTGGATTATGTAATGCTGTGCTCGGTGAACCACAACTAAGGTAAAAGTGATAAACTCCAAACATACCTCAGGTGGATGCACATGATAGTTCACATCATGTGAACCTCTTAACCAAAGCTGAAGTCGAAAACTTGGACTTTGCATTCACAGGTTGAACAGTGCCTAAAGTGTTAATTTCCTGATGCAGTGATGGTTTTGCATGTACTGCCTGCAGTCTCCTAACACTTTACTACTCTAATATGAATTCCCTCCACTAATTTACCTGCAACATGCACAAGCATTCAGTCAACATTGTATTTAGGCTCCACTCCAATCAGTTGTCAGTACACTGTGATTCGGAGTCCTGGCGCAAAGTGTTACTTTATTTAGGCATGCCGTGTGGTTTCACACGTAGTTTCATGAGGCAATTTTGGTAGGTAGACCCAAGCTCCTTCCCAGCCACTTTGGTCCGGGGTTGCCTAGGGTGTAAGGAAAAATCCAAATGGCTGTGCCTACTAGATCTGCTTCACCGCTACTCCTCTCGTGCCAAGTACTAAGGGGACTCATCTGTGCAAGTGACTAGGAACCAGGCCTCCCGTCCGTTCATTATACAACCTTTATACTGACGTCATGGTACTCTGCATCCAAATGGACGATAGATTGAGGAGTATGCGTTAAGTAAGTGCAAGAATTCTTTGTCCCAGACCTAAGTATGTATGTCGTATGTTTCAGGAGTGGGCGACCGGTGATTCATCACGCGTCATGTGCCACTCCGCGTATGCGGACTGTACGCCTCCCAGGCATATTAGTTCCTCATTCATAAATAGGTGACATAGGTGGGTGGGAAAGACATGCTCCTATACCTGGGACGGGCAGCGCTGGGAAGTCCAGCAGAGATACCGGTAGGTACGCTCAATTTGCTTCTTACTGACGGGTTAACTGTAAAAGGTCATTTCCGCGCGTGTGCTGAGGCCCTTGATCTGAAGTACCTGACATGTCCAGTGGTAGGTGCGTGTGTCGAAGCCGTGTTCCTGCGTCAGCCCCCCTTGAGTGGTCGTGCCTTGGAACCAGGCTTCGATGATAAATCGGATGCGGATCCTGATGATGTACCCGAACGATCAGTATGTATCCCACAACCACCTGCACGCAGTTCAAGGTTGATGGTTGGTTGTAGCAGGGAGCAACACATGATATGCGCAGTTAGTTACGTAGGCCCATCACGCCCCGGCCCGTGGAGTTACTATGTGAAGCGTAGCCTTCTGTACCAGTTGAATCGGTGTGTCGAGGAATTCCCATGAAGACCCGACATGCTTGCAGAGACACTTAGTGATGGAACTCGGTCAGTATGCCGATCAACATGAAGGACTCCAACTAAGATTCGCGTGGTCACTACTTACGTGTGTTACCGTTTTTATTTGTCTCAGGGGTGTGCTGCTCTGCTGACGAGGTGAGTGGGGAACAGCAGAGCTGACAAGTCAGAGCCTGACAGACGACTTGGCTGGACTTGATCAGGTAGTGAGACAGGATCCAGACAGTGAATGGGATGTATGCAAGGGGTTCGGCGACAAAGTCCAACTGGTCATTTCCGTTCGTTAGCTCATGTGTACAACATGAAGGCAATACTGCCAAATTGCATCCAAACCATGGTTGTTCCCACCTTGTCACTACAGTGTGGCAGCACTGGGACGGCGCGGGCTGGGCCGGCTAGATGAGGGTATCACAATTACCAGACACGCCGTCCATTGCAGAGCAGCGTATGACGTACGTACATCTCCACCAAAGAATACTCTGGATGAAGGTTGTCCTCATTTCTAGTGCATGCCCTGGCGGGGGGGGGAGGGGGCATCTCAAGTCGCGTCCACACCATTAGGCACAAGCGCCTCCAGATATGACCCTACCTATGCATTACATAGCGTGGACGTCAACCTTCCGCAGCTTATTCCGTCCTGTAAACGTGGGCATATGTCATTTTTACATACCTCTTCTCGATGCGGCATCTGGATCGAGCGCGTGGCAGTATGGCATGCCATGGGATCATCGGATTGGCGATACATAGAACTCTGCGAATATTTTAATACGCCAACAAACGCCACAAGAGAGATATGGTACATGGGTGCTCTCCTACTGAATCATAATATAGATCAAGACTCTGCTGGGATGACTGTTATCAGAGCGACATGTTCGCAGGGACTACTGATGGTCGGACAGTCACGCGAAGTAGGTATCGTGCCTCGACCTTGTGACACACTTACCGTAATTTTTCAGTCGGACGCGTGGCAGGGTCCCAATTGATTCTAATTCCGACACGAGTCCGAGCCCTTGGGTCTGATTCTGATGTTGTGTCGCTAGTACACACCCCAGTGGGGAAGAGACCCTGACAGTGACAAGTTTCTCACATCTCCATCATTTCTATCCGCTTTGTTCAATGCGAACGAGTAGAAATGGTGGAAAAACGCGAGGAGCATCCAGATCCAGGATATTAATACATGGACCCGTTGGGAAAGTGAACCCGAACAGATGAATGTAATCCGAGCACTCTGCAAGGTACTTACGTGTGGAGGGTTCGGAACGTAACGTGTAAGCACTCTCAGGTAATCGGCTGACGCGCTCTGGTGCTCTTGATCACGAAGCTGATACCCTGAGACCCTTGGGGTGGAGGGAAGAGCGGCCGAGACCCCGAACCTGCACACGTGATAGCGTCGCGTCCAGCGGAAGTCATGTCATAGCCCGTGATCACTCGCCACACGTGTCAAGGGAGGCCAGTAAAGAGGCATTATTGCTATGGTGGGCAGCACTCGCCCCGACAATGGTTTCCTACAATACCAAACCGTATCAGTTGGTCCGGTAGCGCCGCATTGCGAACTTGTAGCGTACGCTTCAAATAACTTACTCGGTAGCGCAGGAGAATAGAAAAGGGAGCAAGGAAAAATATCAGTATGGACGCTTTTAGCTCCACCCCCCCCCGGAACGGTAAAAGTCACATCGTTCACCTGGGTGGTTGATAATTGCCTTAGCGGAGCCTAGTTAGATTGCCAGTCCCACTCGTAATTTGCTTACGATTCTGAAAATACATATTGAATTGTATGCTGCACAACTCGTATGATGGCACAA